>NC_139550.1:19477552-19751563 GCF_965153285.1 Podarcis tiliguerta
GCAGCTCCTCTCCCTCCCTCCCTTCTGGCCAGGGAAGAGGGAGGCTCCAACTGTGTTGCTTGGCTGTGTTGCTCACCCAATAAGAAGTCTAAGAACGACTGGGGGGTGGAGCTTGCATGCCTTGTGTGTGGCTAGTTAATGCAAGCTGAGGGGTTTTTTGAATGCTGGACGCTGCAAACTTTGCAGTGCAAAGCCAGGCCAGGGAGCCATCTTAAGTTGAGGTTGCATAGGCCTTGTGGTGCATGTGATTCAGATTCTATTCAGTTGAACCTGTGGTTACAAAGTTGGTTGGACAGTGTTCTCGAAGCTACCAGCATTAATTTAACCAGACTGCAGGAGGACAGGAAGACTGGAGTGCCTGGAACAGGTGAGGCTGCAGGTCCCTTATTTTGGCTGTTGGTCCTTATTTTCAAGGCTGCTGGTCCCTTATTTTCAAATCTGTAAGTTGACAGCTATGAGATAGACACACACACACAGTCGTACCTCCGCTTACATATCCCTCCGCTTACGTAAGCTTCGGAATATGTAAATGGCAATTTTTTTCTGGATTTTGCCATGCATGCATGCGCAGAAGTGCTCTACCGCCCCCGCCCCCCGCGCATGCACAGAAGCGGTCCCTCCGGTTGCGGAAACCTCAGGATCCAACCAGAGCTCCGGAACGGATCCCATCCGCAACAGGAGGTACCACTCTCTGTGTGTGTGTGTGTGTGTGTTGTGTGTTTGTGTGTATGGCCGAATTCATTTTGGCACTTGAGGTGGATGCCAAAATGGTGCCTCCTTCTTCCTCACCAGGGAAAAAGGGGTAAGGGAAGATCTACATCAGGAGCAAGAAAGGAAAGAAAGATAGACATATGATCTGTTGCCCCAGTGGATCTAGCTGCCTGAGGCAGTCATCTCACCTTGCTTCTTGGTTGGACCCGTCTTGAAGAAAGATCTACATTGGGATCTGCTGCCCCTGTGGATTTTGCCATCTGAGGTAATTGCCTCACCTTGTGTCATGGCTGAGGAAGCCCTGATTCTAGGATTAAGGGCTGTTTGTTTTTCCTTTCACCTCTGCTCTTTCTCTTCTACGTTTAATATTCCTGATCATGGTAAAAGAATAATTTTATTCCAGTAAAGAGGAAAATATTTTTAGGGGGTTGGAATCAGCAGAGTGAGAGGAGAAAAATAAAATGAAAAACAAATATTATTGCACGGATCATTTGGCTTTAAGATGGAGGGTTGCATTCATTTTGAATTATGCAATATTGAACCTCTTGCTGAACAATGGACATGAAAACTCCTTCGTGACTAAAATCTTTGCTCTTGGGCATTTTTAGATTTCCCAACAGCACTGAGGGGGATTTACGGGTGACATTACATATGATGTACTCAAAGTTTTCAGTGGCAATAAAGACTTTTAATCAAACAACCAATGAACAGAAACAATTAACAAGCCTGAAGGTAAGAAGATGAATGTCAATGTTAGCAACATGTTGGGAAATTATTTTGCCACAAGACAGTTGAAAGAACCAGTTAAGAACTGGGTGGGAGGGGGAAAGGGAGGAGGATTTCCCGTCAGCCATCGTGTGAACGTTATCAGGGGTTGAAGTTCTCAGACCACTGTTGTTCCATGAACCGCAAATAGGGAACCCCTCAACCAGAGCTCCATCTTAGTGTTGGTGGGTTTCATTGACACCATCATGTATATCATTCTAAATACGAACCTGTGACTTCTAGAACTGTCAGTTCTCAGAGTAATGCTTTTTCTTTCTTTCTTTTAACTCCAGTTCTGCCAACCGCCCACATTCACTTTACTTCAAATATATCAGAAGTTACCCGAAAGAACTTACAGGAACACAATGCCTCAGTGGAAACTGCAAAATAGCCTCCATATAAGCTATTTTACTGTGTCCAGAAGGCTGACAGAGATCATATGACTCAGAGGAGGCATAATGTAGCAGGATGATAGTGAAAAATGCCAAACAATGTGGGGATTAAAGGCAGGTGAAGCCTATGTTTTTTGCCAGGGGCCATTCAAAGACTGTGCTAATTTTATTTTCTGCTGTCTTCAAGATCTTAATCAGAGTCATTCTAGTAGGCATACACTTTACGGTCCCTGTGTAGTTTCAGATTTTGCTACCTGCTGCTTTAGCACTTCAAAAATCCTCTGAAGCTGAATATCACAAGAATATCAGGCAACCGTTACCCCCACCTCCCCTTTCTGACTGAACCGTGGTAATAAAATAATAAACTATTTAAATAGGTTTATCGGTTCTCTTTTGGAGGGCAGTGGAATAGGGAGCAGAGTTTATAATTACATTTTGATCTTTCATAGATTTATGTTTGCATAGGCTCAAGGAACTTAAAAGATTGTCTCGTCAAGCCCACTGCCTCAAGTATTAGGCGTAATAGAGTAAAACCGAATATCATTTGTAGTTGGAATACCACTGCACCATGGTGGGCATTAAAACATCCTGTGGCAGGCAAAACAATTATGGCAATTTGATATGAAGTGTAACTCCTCAATTTGATAAGAAGTGCAGCTCCTTTAGCCAGCTCACCTTTCTCCAGTGCATTGTTTCCCCACTTGCCTTCAGCTACTGACTGCATCGCTTTGTATACCAGCCCCTCCACTGCACATTCACACCCTCGATCTCTTCAGCCACCCCATCCATCTGGGTGTCTTGCAGCTGGGCTCTTCATATACACTTCTCACCCACTCTGCCAGCAGCTGCTCTGTTTTATCTATCTGCTGGTTATGCTGCTGCCCTTGTTGCTGGTTCAAGGAGTAATGCTATTCTTTCCTCCATTTCAACTCAGGCACACCTCACTCACAGGCTTTTCATGAGAGCCAGTGTGGTGTAGTGGTTAAGAGCGGTGGACTCGTAATCTGGTGAACCAGGTTCGCTTCCCCGCTCCTCCACATGCAGCTGCTGGGTGACCTTGGGCTAGTCAGACTTCTCCAAAGTCTCTCAGCCTCACTCACCTCACAGAGTATTTGTTGTGGGGAAGGAAGGGAAAGGAGAATGTTAGCCGCTTTGAGACTCCTTCGGGTAGTGATAAGGCGGGATATCAAATCCAAACTCTAGGAAACACGAATCCTACTTCTGACACCAGTGTTGCACTTCATCCCAGTTTCTAAGCCGTGTGAGATTCTAGGCACTTACCCTGGATTTGTGTGCCTTTGGAGTGAGCTATAGAGTAGACTGGGTGGTCTTTATGATATATGGTTTATTTACACATAAATACAACCTGAGCATATGATGGAGGGGTTCACAGCATTAACACCCCCAAAAGAGTATTACTTCTCTCACAGATGTCACTTGGAGAAGTGCATACAAGGGGATAGAGCAAACTTATCTCTTTATAGATTTTTAGATAGGAGAAGCACCATTATCTCTCAACAACTACATGCCCACCTAAGCAAAACCGAAAATTCCCAGTGTGTTGGTAAATAGTAGCTCCTGGCACTCGCGTTTTCAGAGCAACAGTGAGATTGATAAATATCAAGCTTTTCATTAATTCACCTTGTAGATTTCAGGAGATAAATATGTCATAAATAAAAAAGCTGAAATTTTTGGATTTCCATTCTATTATGGGTGACTTAAAAGAAAAAAGAAAAGAAACCCCTTGGAGGATGGCAAGACCCCCTCCCTTGGCTGCTTCTGAAATAAGAACTGAGCTCCAAGAGAAATATGCCTGCATTTTTCAGCTCAGTCTCTAGTGGAAAATAAAAATGACAAAAGCTCTTCATAAAATTTAACACAGGTAAGGGGGGAAATTTAGACACAGTAAGGAACATGGGCTGAACAAGCAAACAGAACAATGCAAGGATGTTATAACTGCAGCTGGCCTGCTGCGTATGAGAGTTGCCACTAAAGCAAAATCTGAGGTAAATTTGAAGGTCTTTGCTGATACAAAATATCCATGGGAGAATGTGAATAATATTGCGGGCAGGCGGACACAAAAGCAGGGATCGAGGTGGGTCAGTTGGGCAGGGAGTCCCTATTTTCATCTGAGAAATGTTGGAGGTTATGGAAGCCGCCCAGAGTGGCTGTGGAAACCCAGCCAGATGGGTGGGGTATAAATAATGAAGTAGTAGTAGTAGTAGTAGTAGTAGTGGCACCAGCATCTCCTCTCTCTTGTCAATCATCTGTCCAGCAAGAGGAATGAAAAACCTTGCAATCCCTGCAAAATATGCTAGCACATGAATTTATATCAGAGCCAAACCAAATAATTCCTTTGTGCATCGGAAGGCAAAAGCTTATGATCTCATAATGAAATTATTATAACAATCTAAGTTATAGCTACCCATTATTGCCTTAATATGAAAGTGACTCCTAACACACAACGCTGAGTGTTAACCAAACAATAGTCACATATTACTTCCTTTGAAAGTTGCTTAAATTTCACCTTGTAGTAATCTACAACAAATGATCCGCTACATTACCCAAATTCTTGATCTACCCCCACTCTTTTTAAAGCTATGGAATGTGAAATGTATTACTTAATAAAGCAGAGGCAAGGCTTTGTGTTTTGTATTAAGATAGATTACTTATGTGAAATGAAAATTAAGATCATAAATCAAAACAGCTCATTACAAGTTCCTTGTTTTACTGTAATTTATCAGTTGTACTTCTATTTTTTATTGTTTGGGTATCTAGCCTATGCCACTTATCCCTTTACTTCATCACTAAATCTTGCTGCTAGATATTGGTTACCTATCCATGAGCAAATGAATTATTGCCAAATGACTACACAGCCTGCCTTCATCACAGGCGCTGGGTATGGCCAGGCGGGGTGGGGGAGAAGCTTCAGCTGAAGTAAATACCCACAGTGAGAAAAATGAGCTAGATACCAAATTTCTTTGAAATATAACCAAAGACAGTATTTCATTAGGGATGCTGTATCGTTCCAACACACACACAAAATGAGCATGTTACGATTCCAGGCCTTTAGTCTTTCGACATTTTCAGAGAAGGAATCTTTTTGAGTTCTCAGATCAACTATCCTCTAATAATGGTGCTAAAGGAAATCATATTCTTAAGAATGTACCTTTCAGGCAACTAAAAACTACAGCTCTCCGGGATCAAATCAGAAGCCGGGATGGCTTTCGTCATTCCGGGACTGTCCCTGGAAAATAGGGACACTTGGACGGGATCTCTGTGGTCTAAACCATTGAGTCTCTTGGGCTTGCCAATTGGAAGGTCGGCGGTTCAAATCCCCACGATAGGGTGAGCTCCAGTTTCTCTGTCCCAGCTTCTGCCAACCTAGCAGTTCGAAAACACCACAGTTTCCGTCACAGTGTCCTGTTGTGCCAGAAGCGGTTTAGTCATGCTGGCCACATGACCCGGAAAGCTGTCTGGGGACAAACGCCAACTCCCTTGACCTGCAAAGCGAGATGAGCGCCGCAACTCCACAATTGTCTTTTACGAGACTTAACTGTCCAGGAGTCCTTTACCTTTATGCAATTACAGTATTGTTCTAAACAAATAAGTAATTGCACAGTAAATAAAAATTGGGTTGAGGCGAAAGGATAAACAATAAGCATTCCTTGGCATGCAGGGTCTCCTACGCTTATTCTTGCTAGTGTTCAGCTGCAAGTTCAGAAGTTAGTGTTCTAAATTTTGTGGGGAGAGGAGGTGCAAAGGAGACAGCCTGCTTCAGACCTCTCCCCTCCAAACATGTGGGGGTCTCCCGCTCCCCTCCTGGCTCACAGGACTGAAATAATGTGAAAGGAAACTTCCGGAAGAACAAGAGATTGGGGGGGGGGAGAGAGAGATAGAAGCTTACCAGTGCAATAGTAAGAGCCTTTTGTCTTGCATTTGTACCACACGTACTGTATGTATGGACTGGCAGTCACATACAATATAGCCTTTGTGATTTTCCATTAGACCTATTATACCTCATTTGTGGCTTTGCAAACTGACAGTAGCTCCTAAAGTGTGTTTAACTTGTTATCTTTTAAGGTAACTATGTTTTATGTATTTGTGTTCCAGCGTGAGAAAGTACCCCTGATTGAATACAGCAAATCTCTTTGCAGGAAATGAATAAACAGCATAAGTACCTTTTCCCTTAAATTTAAAGCCCTTTAAAGCCCATGAATATCATGAATATGCTAAACCACATCATCTAGTACTCAGATCTCTAGAAGTTCGATTTTTAAAAATGGCCTCTGCAGATTGAAAAGTTATATAGTTTTCTGTTAACTTTCCAGGACTTTTGAGGATGAATACATATGACCATTTTAATATAGTATTTGTTTCTGCTTCTATCTCAGAGCTTTTTAACAGGTCTGTATAACATTTGGTATATGCTATCGCAGAATCATTTATACATTTGTCTGTAAGTGCAAATGACATGCTACATAATTTATCCTGAAAGTTTAAAAAGGGGGATTTTCTTCTAGAGACACTCTATGGATCTGTGCATAATGTAATATGGACAGTGATGAATGACTTCTTGTTCAGCCTTTGCAATACACTGTTCTGAATGCATGAGCCTTTTTTATATGAATGTAACTGCATATAAAATAATGTGTTAACACTTGGATTTTACAGTCAGTGCTATTTTAGTTCCACTTCACTTTTGTAGTGCTTCTGGTATTTTGATGAGTTTTCACTGAAGTAGTGTTATTGATATATAGATAAATAGATAGATAATGGAAAATTACACTAAAATATTTAAAATTCTGATTCAAATCTTCCTGCTGTATAAACATTCCTTTCCCCCCCAAAAAAAATAAGATAAAAAGATTGCATGTATGTCATCCTAATAGTAATTTGGAAACCAGCCTAGTTGAATTTATTAGGACTTTATTTAAAGTAAAGATGTTCAGGATTACTGATGCAAAACCAAGTATGGTTGAATTGTGCAAGAAAAGGAGTAGAGTGGGACATGGCTCAGTAATAGTGCATTTTTGTTTCTTTTTTCTTTTCTGCATGCAAGAGGTCCCAGTTTCAATCTCTGGCATCTCCAGATTTGATCTGGGAGCAAACTCTGCTGGAAAGTCTTTAGAGCCATTGCCAGACTGAGCTATACAGTGGCCTGTTCGATAAGGCAGTTTCTTACGTTCCTGTGTTGTGTGGCTTTTGAATCCTCTTTCCATTACCCAGCTAACCCATAGCTGCTGCTTCCACTGCCATGGATAAGAAATTCATTTAGAACTCATAATCAGCATCTTGTGTTTTGCACATGAGCTGCGAGCTCTCAGATCACATTGCATCTTCCTTCAGTGCAGCATAGAAACATATACTACATAACTCTTGTTCCCAAAGTTGCGTTGCCCTTGTGTGCTTTCATTAAAAGCCCTTCAAGCAGATACACTCTTCTCTTAGCGCCTGAATAGAACCATATAGACTTGAAGCAAATTTCATACGCTCATTGTTGGCATTTTCTTAGCTTTTTGGAAAGGAGCCCTAAGGCAGAAATCATATGCATCTGGATTTGGGAATATGTCATGCTGAGCTCAGTGGGACTTACTTTAAAGTACACATGTCTGGGATCACACTGCATGGCACACTTCATTTTATAAAAGCAGGGTAGTAAAAGGTTGCTTCACCCTTTTAAATACAAACGCAAGTCTGAACTTGGCACTACTTCTCCAATTAACTCCATACACAATTGAATTAATTTTAATATAAAATGGGTAATCATGCCCTTTTAAAATCCCCGCACTGTGCATCGGCACTGGAAGCATACGGATGAAGAAGGCATTATGAAATATTACCTGTCATGTGCAATTCTATGAATGTTTACTGAGCAGCACTTGACCTAGGATGCAGCTAACTATGAAAGATGGATTTCCAGCTTCATACAAAGTGCTCCATGTAGCATAAAAAATAAATGTTCAAGCTGATCCCCAGGATGGGGAAGGAGAAAAAAAAACAACCTACAAGAAGTCGCAGAAGCATATAGAGCGTGTAAAATGAAAAAGAAAACGACGAGCAATGGGGTGCTAGATAACAATTGTAAATGGGCATATATGCCCCACCTTGCTGGTTAGCTTTTGTTGGATTTTTTAAATAAACAAGATAGAGTTAACTATAGAGTGTGCTGTCTCACACTGCATGAGTAGAAGGCAGTTTGTGCAAGCAATCATTCCTTTCCCTTCTTTTATTCTGCTGACCGCATTGTGTATCTCCCTTAAAAGCTTATCTAGGGGGTTGGGGTGGGCTATCGTGCATTGTGAGCTGTGTCTTATGGTGCTGCAACAGGAGGCAGAATGACCCGACATAGGTAACCTTGGATGAGTGGTGCAAGACTCCACCCAGTTTGGGGCAATTCCTACTCCCATTGCAGCTTCATAAGTCAAAGCCCGTGATGTTCGGCATGATCCATGAGGATGCCAATAGTTGAGCTATCCCAGCAGGCTCACTCTTGCTGCTTATCAGCTGGTTGGCATTACAGCAAGCCTCCCTTGCCAATGCACAATGGGGAGCACACTTAGAAGCTCTCAATTGTGCATTGGCAGCCACGTGTCTACCTGCCCAGCACCGGACATCATGTACGATCACATATTGTGTAGGACAAGCAGCCCTGGCTTGGGGGAAATGGGCTTGCAGGCCAAATTGGAGCCCATGCCAGGCCTAATTAGGCCTAGAGGCCAGGGTTTCCCATACACACCATGGGCAAAACTTGACAGGTGGGTGGGGAAACCCACCTGCTGAAGTTCAAATGAAGTTGCTGTAACCACCAATCAACTGATCAGCCACTACAGGAACCTTCTTTGAAGGTGACAATCAGCTGATATATTGCTGGCATTGAGTGTCCTATATTATATATCTCACATGATTTGTCTACAAAGATGCTGCTGCAATGCAAGATTATAGTTTTTAGCAAGCAGGAGATATTCTGCTTTGGTACTGTGGGACTATATAAACTGCCTTTGGGTAGAATGAGATGGTGAGATGATAAAGCAAACGTTGGCGATACTGCTATACCCATCTTATTGTCCTATATACCTACAAGATTTAATCCAACTGCCCCAAGTTGGATTCTCTCCTCCAGGAGAGAAAACTGGGAGCTTACCCTGACCTTGCTGTTGTTTTTTAGGCATATTACACCATTTTCAGTGCAAAATGAGGCAGAGTATTATTGTCACTAGTCTCATATAAATCACTGCAGTTGCATGCTCCCTCAGAGTTCAAGGCCTCAGTAAGGGCTACTTCTTAGATGAGTAACTTTGCAGCATAAAATTCTGGTATCATCCCATATCAGAGTTATCTCTCCCAAACAGGAAAAAACAGTGCAACCTCCAATGATTTGAGCAGCTGGCAGTAAGGATCTTGATTTGATCATGTTGCTTTTCTAGACAGACTAATTGTTCTGATTTATGGTTATCACCTGTATTTCATGGGTGCTTGCTTCCAGCTCTAATTAATGGATAATTTTCAACTGCTGAAACTTTAATTGTCCCCTGAATTCCCCCCCCCCCCAAAAAAAAGAAAAAGTGGAAAGAAATATGGCTCTGGGCAAAATGAAGTTCCTCTTATGTGACCTTTTGATGGGATTTTATGGGTCAAAATACTAATAGTGATTATAACACAAATAACTGGAATCATAAATAAGACCTAATAAATAGGAGGTGGTTTAACTAATCTGAATGCCAGCAATATAGCAATGCTCTTTATCTCTCTCTGTGTGTGTAAAATAAAGCTGACCATTACCTTGAGAAGTCAGGAAAGGATAGCCATATTAGCCTGGTGTAGTGAAAATATTGAATAGTCCTGTGAAACCTTATGAAGTAATATATATCATGGCATAAGCTTTCAGTGAGCAAAATTCACGGTTGTAATGCATGATACATTAGTGGCCCACAAAAGCTATTGCCACCATATGTAAGTTTGTTTTACCAGTTTTATATATATACAGTGGTACCTGGGGTTAAGAACTTAATTCGTTCTGGTCCGTTTTTAACCTGAAACTGTTCTTAACCTGAGTTACCACTTTAGCTAATGGGGCGGACTATATTTTTTTTTTTTGGGGGGGGTGAACGAATTCCTATGCCCCACAAATAACTCAGAGATGCATTTTAAATAAAAGGCCCTATTCTACTGATGTAAAAACACGTTGATTCCTGGACTGCCCGCAGGTCAGATTTAGAAGGCTATTGGGCCGCATCTGGCCCCGGGCCTTAGTTTGCCTACCCATGTTGTACAGTGGTACCTCGGGTTACATACGCTTCAGGTTACAGACTCCGGTAACCCGGAAATATTACCTCAGGTTAAGAAATTTGCTGCAGGATGAGAACAGAAATCGTGCTTCGGCGGCGCGGCGGCAGCGGGAGGCCCCATTAGCTAAAGTGGTGCTTCAGGTTAAGAACAGTTTCAGGTTAAGAACGGACCTCCAGAATTAGTACGTAACCAGAGGTACCACTGTACATCCTAGGATCCTTGCCCTAGGATCCGAAAACCAAAAGTGAAACCACTCCCTAGATATGCAGAATCTGCCAGGCTGGGCGGGATAGGCTGCCAACAAACAACCCCCACACAACACAGTGTCAGGCACCATGGCCTCACCTTGTTGAGACAAACCAGGAGAGAATAGAGGCAATGTGAGCTAAATAGCATGTGTTGGCAGAATTGAAACTGAACGCTCAGCCTCCCTTTCTTAGGTGACACTTTGGGTATGGTTGGCAGTGCAAATGTTTCAGTGGGTCTCTTTGCAAATGAACAGTGACAGGGGGTCTGCCCTCCCCTATTGTGTTTTTTTCTGCATAGTTTGTAGAAAGCAAGAGCACTCAGTGTGTAATGGTGTTTATGATCTAGCTGGTATTTCCCAGCAATTGTTGCAGTACAAACAAACTGTATTCATGGCTCAGCAGCTGCCTGAAGTATTGTCACTTCTCAGAGTCAGCCTTGAAGGTGAAGTGGACAAGACTGGCGGGCTTTTGTGTGGGTCTCTGGAATGTGTTCAACATCATCTAATACTTTGACTTGGCTAGCTTACTTGCTGACGCTGCAGCTTACTGTTAGAGAACGGGGCAGAATTTTTACGGTTGTGCCGCCGAGTTGTAGAATTAAACTGACATTCCATTTCTAACTGGGTTCCCTTAAAAATACATCTAAACATCTTTGTTGTCTTGAGTTGGTTTAACTTCTCACACTTTGTACTATTATATAATCGAAATAATATGAGAAAGAGGGAATATGTGCAGTAGTTTTTATATTTATCTATTTCTAAGCATTTAAAACTGCTTAAAAAAATACCCAAGGCAACACACAGCTATCTTCAAACACAATACTGATTTTTTGTTCTTGGTGCCGTACTAATGGCACGACAAATTACATACCCTCCAACATCCCACATGAAAAGAGGGACATTCTATTGCCCTAGAATAGAATGCATTTTAATTAATAAAAAACCCGCTTATATATTTTAAACAGGATTTACGTACCACTTAATCAACAAAAAACCTCTATGTGGGTTATAGAAAACAATAGAAAATGTTTATTAAAATACTGAAAAAAGCAAACAGTGAAAACAAGTTGATACAAACTTATCTGAATTTAACTAATTCAACTATTATGTACTTAATAAGATTTTATGTTAAAAATGACATGTTTAGGATTGCCTAAAGAAAATTTAGGTACGTTGCTGTGAAGGTGCCTGCTCAGTTTTAATTTATGAATATTACTAAATAATTAAAATCCACTTCTGTGAAAATAGTTCTTTCACAATGTGTTTAATTTACAAACAAAGAATGCCAGCTTTGCACCTGGAATTTATTGTACATACAAACCTTTCATGATTTAAGGAAAAGCCCTGGTTTTAAAGGTGTGTGTTTCATTTTAGAACTTCCCAGTAGTCTCTCACCTTGAATACAGTCTCCTCTTGAAATCCTACTGACTCATGAAGTGTGAACGTGGCACCATTATGCAAATAAATCCTTTCAGTCAAAAGGACATGCAGATCATAATCTCATTTATACTGCATACTTTATTTTAGAACTTTAAAAAAAAATACATTTGACTGAACTGTGTAACCTGCAGGGGTTGTTTGCAACAGAAAGGCACACATTAAAATAAAATCCCTCATAACATTTCAAATGTTTTAGCTGGCAGCCTCTTGGCACCAAAAAAAATATAGATTTGGCCTCCCTGACCTTGATTAAGTCATGCCACTCACTGCTGGTTGGGTGTGTTCTCTCCCCTTGCGCTCTTTGCCAGAGCCTGGCCTTTGCTGATGACTTGGAGATGAAAACAGGTCTATTGAGGTCTATTATGTTCCCATTAACCTAAAAAGCCAAAAGCACTTACTGTCATTGTAAGAGTCTGTGTATTGGCCTAAGCAGCATTAAGGTTGATCACCTCTGCCCTTGTACAACATATGTCATTAGAGATTGAGAGAGCAACTTTAAAATGAGAATATTTCATCAGTATCTTGCAAGTTTAGTGTGGCCTGCAAGCCTTTGAAATATGCCCTTGCATATATGAATAGTAATACTCCAGAAAGGTAAACTTAGACTTATCAATTATTTTCTTTTAAAAAAAAACCAACAACAACTAAAAACGGGGAGGGGGAGAGAGAAAACTATTTCATCCACAAATGCAAGATCTGGACTAATGAGTGAAGGCCGTGTCTCAAACATGAGATCCATCCTATCTTTATGAGAAGAATATAAGTAGAGTTTTGCTGGATTGGACCAGATGCTTTTAGGAGCATGATGGTGACACACACAAACACACACACACACACACACACACACACACAAGTTTGCTCCACGTATCTGGTTTGAGGAGGTCTACTTTCTCTGAATATGGAAAATTTCATTCATCCATTTAATTCATTCAGATTTCTTCGCTGAAAGCCGCCTAAGAGATGTCTTGTAAATGTTTGCCAGGCTACTGCTTTGCCGCAACCCAGATGCTGGGGAGGAAAGCGTGCCACAAATTATATATTTGGCATTTTAATAAGATTGTCAAGCTCATCAATTGTCAGGGAGAAAAGTGGATAATCATCAAGAAGAAAGTTCAAGGTGATGTCTACGTTAGCTGCAGAATGCTAACAGCTGCAAACAGCTATGAATACCAGAAACCCTCCTCTCCCCATCCACTGATCGACCCAAAATCTGTATTTCTTACAGCCTATCTGTTCCGATTGGCTTCCTGCTGCTGGTTCTTATATCCTAAATATTTTTAGCATGGCAGTCAATGACACAAAAGGATACTAATTTTCTGCCTTTGGATGTGCTTCCGATAAATATGAAAATCAGCCCTCGGTACTATGACGTGGCATCCCTTTCTCAAAGAACAATCACTGTGAGTTAAGGGCATGACTACACTGCAAAAAATAAGCCAGTTTAAATTAGACTTTTGTTCCTTGAGTTCAGAATTAATTCATATTCAGGTCCTTTTCACACTAGAGCTCTTTATTACTGCTGATGTCTTGCTCTTCCATAATCGGTGTTGTCAGATTGCCTCCATTTTGCCTCCATGTATTTCACTATGTCTCCCACTTTTATCTATATGGCTGCTAAGTTGGCAATGCCTGGCAGCCTAAAAGAAGGATATTGCACTCACTGGAATAACCTGAACCCTCAACTGAAATAGTTACAGGTAGGCAGCCGTGCTGGTCTGCTGTAGTCAAAACAAAATTTAAAAAATCCTCCCGGTAGCACCTTAAAGGTAAAGGTAAAGGTACCCCTGCCCGTACGGGCCAGTCTTGACAGACTCTAGGGTTGTGCGCCCATCTCACTCAAAGAGGCCAGGGGCCAGCGCTGTCCGAAGACACTTCCGGGTCACATGGCCAGTGTGACATCGCTGCTCTGGCGAGCCAGAGCCGCACACGGAAACGCTGTTTACCTTCCCGCTAGTAAGCGGTCCCTATTTATCTACTTGCACCCGAGAGTGCTTTCGAACTGCTAGGTTGGCAGGCGCTGGGACCGAACAACGGGAGCGCACCCCACCGCGGGGATTCGAACCGCCGACCTTTCAATCGGCAAGCCCTAGGCGCTGAGGCTTTAACCCACAGCGCCACCTGCGTCCCGGTAGCATCTTAGAGACCAACTAAGTTTGTTATTGGTTTGAGCTTTCATGTGCATGCACAAATCTACTTTGAAATCACACCCTTTCCCAAACCATAGGACTACAAACAAAAATCAGAGTTTAACCTAAACTTCAAAGAGAGATTTCACCATGGACATTAAGTTTTGGCTCACTATAAAAAGTTTGTCCTGTGTTTCTCTGGATCATGGCCAGTGCAAAAATACAGGATCTACAATAATAGCTCAAACATTAAGAAGTGTGCATGCACATGAAAGCTTATACCAATAACAAACTTAGTTGGTCTCTAAGGTGCTACCGGGACGCAGGTGGCGCTGTGGGTTAAATGCGGGGGAGCAAGTTCTAATCCTCCTTGGATGTGCTAAAGCCAGTCAGGATAATACCCCCTGTCATTCATTAAGAGGCAATAAATACCTGAAAACCCTGAGTGCCTTTGTAACCTTTCACCTTGTACCAAAGAAACCTATCCAGTGCCTATTGACCTGCCCCCCCCATTGATCCCTGGAATCTCCACCCTTTTTGTTCACCTTTCAAGAGACACCCTGGCTACCGGTATCCTAATACTTGAACTCATTTTGTACCCTTGGATCAGTAGTGCTTTGTGAAGAGTTGTCTTTCAGGAATCCACATCACCCACATTCTCCCTCCTGGAAGTCCCTTTCAGTTCAATATAATATACACCCTAGAACAGGGTAGAACGATTTTTCATGCCAAGTGGGCTGCAAGAGTACTTTGACATGGGACCTCTCAAGGGCTGGTCACTGCCTTGTCACATGGGTTAGGAGGAGCAAGCCCAAAATTTGCCACAAACACCCCAGCCCTCACATGGCCTTACCAAAGTCAGATAAACAAGGTGCTGGGCTTTGGGAAGGAGGCACAAGGCTCTTGCAGAGTCCTAGAGCCTCACACCTCCATCCCATAGCAGGGAAAGTACCAACTAGGCTTTGGGAAGACTGCAGGAAGACTCTAGGACCCTGTCAGAGCCTTCACGCCTTCTTCCCAAAGCCCAGAGTCTTGGTTACCCAGATTTGGGAAGGCAATGTGAGGGCATCAAATGTCACTGAGACATTGACAGCTGCATTGCAGCCCTTGGGCTCTGCGTCGGACCACCCTGCCCTAGAAGGTTTCCTTCTGAAGGCTTCAGTCAATGAAGGATGTGCAGCAGCATAGGGACAACAACACCTGAATGTTCCATAATAACAGTTACTTCCATTCCAGAGAAAACAGGTAGTATGGAAGCAGCCTCAAATATACAAACACGGCATGCTTCAATGTTCAAATATCCTGGCATCCATCTGTTTTGCGAGACAATGGAAGAGTTGTGCCTTTGGGGGCAAAGTCAAGCCACTGGAGAGTTTCAGAGCCTGCTGTACAGATATGGGAAAGACATGTTTTGTTGCAGCTGAGGCACATGAAGGTGTCCAATTTTGTTGCTATAGGTGCACCTATAGTGTTTCTCCCAGGGGTTATTCCTCCTTTGGTCACTGCCGCGGATATGGGTAACCAGGTTACAAGCCATTCTTCACGCCATTTCCATACAAATACTCAAGAGAACTGTACCTGAAGGTCCCCGAACCATGTCGTAAACAATGTGTCCTAACAACAAGGCACAAAATCGCAAGCCCTCAAAAAACATTTCGCAATAAAAAAAAGTTGTTTATTGATTTCAGGCGAGGGAAATTTAAATGGGATTAAATGCTCTGTTAAGTGTTTTTCCCCTTCGAGCTACATGTATAAATAATTAGTGTGAGTACACAGAAAAAAGAGCACCAACTCTATTATCCAATAAAAATGCACAACACAATAGTGTTTTGTTCTTGCAATTAACAGCTGCGGCTTCTTGTGACCTAATTCAGGCAGTAACTATTTTGATCTTTTTATATGTCTCATCCAAATGCCAAGCGCCATTTCCCACATTCAAGCACTGTAATTGGATAATTGCAGCCTGAATAGGATTAAAAACTAGAATGGGAGGTGTGATATCTAAGAATATAATTATTAAAAATGTTTGAATAAGAACACCTTTTGCTAACATTACTTTGCATCTTGCATACCTTGATACTCAAATTTATCTTTCCCCTCTAGGAAAGCAGTAAAAACAATTTCACCCTGTGAAGGAATTTCTAGTGCATTTGGTGCTCATAAGTCTACACTCCTTGGAGTCTTTACTGGAGATGGTAAAGCAGTCATCAAAAATATTGTGAACTTTGAGCAAAAGGTCAAAGGGAGGAGAAGGTGGAGTGGCAGAAGAACATATTTTCCCCCTAATTTCTTAATGCTCTCAGATCTCTCTATGCTCTTAGGAAGGAGTGGATCTAGGTGGGGAAGAGAAGAATAAAGCAGGACACAAAGTGAGGCAATAGCAGGCCTTAACATCATTTACAGGAAGCATGCCATAAGATAAAAGTGAGGGTTGAGTTTTTGATAGCATACATGGCTGTCTGTCCTGCCCCACGTCCACCACACGCAGTGAGTGGCTCTTATGTGTACCTAATGAGATCTTTATTCAGGCAAGTAATGGTACAGGCTTGGCAGCAAATATAGAGTTCAGGAATCACGGTGCAGAAATCGGGCAAAATGTTCAGAACTTGATGGAAGTAACAAGGGTGCCCCTACACTTTCCACACCCTGCCCAGCCAAGCTTCTAAAGACTAGATGTGACATGTTAATTCGCAAGAACTTGCTCACTTTGTGAGAATGTTGAAATTGCAAACTCATGCTCCTCCAGGGTGTGTGGGTTTGCTTCCCTTTGCAGTGGCAGCACCTGCTTCCAGGTGACAATACTGCACCCTCCTGTTAAGGTGCCACCTTCTGAGTAGCTTCTCTTCAGCTGTTCACAGCCCTCTGTTCAGAGCCAGCGTGGTATAGTGGTTAAGAGCGGTAGACTCATAATCTGGGGAATCGGATTCGCTTCCCCACTCCTCCACATGCTGCTGCTGGGTGACCTTGGGCTAGTCACACTTCTCTGAAGTCTCTCAGCCTCACTCACATCACAGAGTGTTTGTTGTGGGGGGAGGAAGGGAAAGGAGAATATTAGCCGCTTTGGGACTCCTTAGGGTAGTGATAAAGCGGGATATCAAATCCAAACTACTACTACTACTTCTTCTTCTTCTTCTTCTTCTTCTTCTTCTTCTTCTTCTTCTTCTTCTTCTTCTCCTCCTCCTCCTCCTCCTCCTCCTCCTCCTCCTCCTCTACCCTGTCAAGATGCTCTGCTGGAAGCAGGAGTGCCGACTTGGGCCCCAGATTGTGGGTGCCCAGTGGTGCATGCAACATCATGACATCACATTATATCACACACACTGCAGCGGCATCTGGGAGCCCCAAAACTCATGTCATAGGCCCTGTAAGGCCTTGGAAGCGACTTGCAGTGCTTCACAAGGACCTGATAGTACGCTGGAGGACTTGCAAGATCTCAGACATGACTTCCGGTGCTTTGCGAGGCCTTGGACACAACTTCTGCTGCCTCACGAGGATCTGGAAGTCACATCGGAGGCCCCACGAAGCCTCAGACACCATCTCCGAGGCCCCGTGAGGCCTCGGATGTGACTTCCAGTGCTTTGTGAGGCCCCAGAAGTTGCAATGGAGCCCTGCAGTTGGGGTGCCTGGTTTTTTTTGTGGGTGCCTGGTCCCTTAGGACCCCCTGTAGTTGGTGCAAGTAGCTGAAAGGTTGTCTGCAGGGCCAGCAAAGCCAGGAGCTGAGTGCAACAACCAGGCTCCGTGCTTGACCTCCTTCCAATGCATGAGCAATGACGTCACATACCCCTATGTCGGCCGCAAGTCAGCACCTCTGGGCGGGGCGCTGACTGCCTCGAGCAACAGAAGCTTTAACTTTGCTGTTTTAAATGTGCATTCTGTAGTTGACCTCCTTTGTCATGTTTTATTTTGAAAGCTTTACGGTAACATTTTAGTTTCCTGTTAATTATGATGTTTCGAATGCATACTTTATATTCGAATTTCATCATAGATGTTTTATTTTGGATTGTTTTAATTGTAAACCATTTGAGATTTCCCCCCTTAAAATTAAAAAGTGGTACCGAAACAACAACAACAACAACAACAATGGGATTGGCTCAGTATCCAGTCAGACAGAATTTGACGCCCAGCTAAGCCAGAGAAATATACCTGAAGGAGCGTCTCCAACCCCATCGTTCAGCCCAGACACTGAGGTCCAGCTCTGAGGGCCTTCTGGCAGTTCCCTCACTGCGAGAAGCGAAGTTACAGGGAACCAGGCAGAGGGCCTTCTCGGTAGTGGTGCCCGCCCTGTGGAACGCCTTCCTACCAGATGTCAAAGAAATAAGCAACTATATGACTTTTAGAAGACACCTGAAGGCAGTCCTGTTTAGGGAAGTCTTTTAATATCTGAAGGACTATTGTATTTTAATATTCAGTTGGAAGTTGCCCAGAGTGGCAGGGGAAGCCTGGCCAGATTGGTGGGGTATAAATGATAATAATAATAATAATAATAATAATAATAATAATAATAATAATAATTTATTTGGGGAAAGTGCAGATGAGTAGAGGAATCTTTCTCTTCTTTCCTGCCAAACAGCTTTTGCGTATTCAAACAAACTGCCGTTGTGGCTGCTTACTTTGGGGATTCTAAATCTTTAGGAAGAGATGAAGAATTCTAGAAAGCTTTTTTTGGTTACACCTCCCCAGCTCCCAACTGTTGTGGTCCTGCACTGAGTATCTCCGCAGCTGTTGTCGTGTTGAAAAGCCACAGAATATCCCATCACGGGTCAGCAGCTGCTTTGGCGAGCTGTGTCATCAGTAATAGCTATCTCCCAGATAAAAAAGGTAAAAGGAGAACAGCTTAATTGTCACAACCGCAAGTTAGCAGCTCACAGAAAAACAAGATGCCTGCTATGTTTAGCGTTTAATCTTGATACGAGCTTTCTGTTGGCAACTCCCACCAACTCCTAGGTATCCAGTATATTTCCTATTACTAAAAGCCCGATCCCATCAGAGCCACTCGCTCAGAATGAGTTGACTGTCATCACAGATAAAGCTCAGGGGGAAATTGAGAAGAGGACTCCCTGAGATCCAAGGCTATTGCTTTAAATGTTCTCTTAAATTGTACTATCCTTGCCTTGCAGAGTGCAATGATATGTATAGCATCTTGTCCAGGCAGAGCCTTGAAATCCCACGTGACAATATGAGGGCAAGGTTTGGGCTGGAACTCAGTTCTAAAAATGAGCCAGGGTTTCCATATGAAATATTAATTTACTGTGCACAAGCTCCAAATCATATATTAATGAATGTGATTTATGCCACCCAAGCAGATGTAGAGATGACAATAAAAATAGAAGCACGATGCACTGGAAGAAATTGGCAGCTGTTCCAGAGGCTTGTTGAAGTAATCTAGTCATCTTACTATTTTCATACATACCAGTGATCAGGAAAATTCAAAAATTATATATAGTAACAGAGAGATGACGAAACTCTCAGCTACTATTACCCTAGTTTTAACTCCCTTCCTGCCTTAGATACTGCATTAGCATATATGAGCCCAGAATATATGCAACCCAAAACATATAACATATACAAAAATGAAATTTTTAAATGCCATATTGGAGACATGGTAAATTCAAAAGTTTATGGAAGCACTGACCTTTTGAATTAATTATGTACTTATGTGTTGCAGGTCACTAAACAGTTAGGCTGTCTAGTATACTGACAGCTTGGCAGAAATATCAGAAGCCACAAACACTGTGGGTGCTTACAAATAATATATATAAATGTGAGTTATGATTAGGCAGGTGCTGAGCATAATAAAATCTTACTTATTTTGCTGTCTTATTTAGAGCAGGAAGTGTTCAGCTTCTCTGCTTTCGAAGAAGAAAATAGCAAATTGCCATACACTGGTTACAAAAAACCCCACCAGTTTATACTATGGAATGGATTTCATAAGTTACAAGATTGTACACTGGGAGTGACACACACACACACACACACACACACACACACACACACACACTACTTCCCAGCTGGCTAACTACACAAATATAATGGAGATGGGAAGCTACGATGGAAGTTTTGAGGTGCACTTGTTTTCTGCATTTGTAAATATTTCCCCTAAAACCACAAAAGGGCAATATCATTTGCAAGGCTGGTGAAGTCAAATCAATTTCAGATGTAAGTAAACTGGAATAAAAGACATTGCTGAATGGTGTAACCATTGCTGTCTCCTTGCAGCCACCACCACCACAGCCTCTAAGGGTTCCCTGAATAATATTTTTAAAAAAGAAAACCAGTAAGTGGTCAATATTTATTTCCTTACATTTTCCTTATATTTACAATACCCCCTTGAAGAACATCCCCAAAACAGTGTGCATTGGTACGCATCTGCAATGTGTACTCTTCATCATGATCAGTGATGTCACGGGCACTAGCCAATCAGGTTTAATCACTGGGGGGGGGGGATTCTTGCCTGAGAACTAATAAGACCTGGATTTCCAGTCAACTTGAGGGAAATGTCTCTGTATCCCCAGTAACCAAAGAGGCTGTGGGGGGTTGCCTTATTCAGTGCAGCCCTGTCACTTTTGTACCCTGCATTGTCCTGATTTCCCTATTTGTACAAATTGTCTCATCACTCTTACTTTGTCAATTCCCCTAGCTGGTTGTGCTTTTCTGCTCTAGCAGCAGATATTATGCTTGCCAAAGTGTCAGTTTTGCTGAGAAAGGGGCAACGTTTTGCCTGACTCCTGAACTAAGTTGCTGCTCTGTATTAGAGTCAATTCCATATGAGACAACTTGTTTACATGTAGATAAGATTTGACAGGTCTCATGTGTCCCAATGAGACCCGAGGCATGAAGGTTACTGTAAAAAAATAAATACATAAAATATAAAAAAAATCAATCTGTATATTTCAGAAGAGATACTGCAAATGTGCTTGCTTTTTCAGAGCTTCTGTAAAGCTCCATACCTTGCAACCCCTTTCTCAACACTTGACCTGGGATTCTCTCTTTAAACAAACCAACAACATTGCAGCCATTTTAAGCTGCTCCTAAGTGGACAATACTTACTTTTTAAAAATACCGCCTGTGTTTTCTCTGTCTTAAACTGAGATTTCAAGCAGGCAAACAGGGCAGGGGTGCCAACTTGAATAAAATATTTTGGAGGCCCAGGTTGTCAGGAGCTCAGCCTACACTTGAGTAGGACCCTGGTAGAGACACATGCCTGACTAGCATGCTCTCTCCCTCCTGGTCAATCGTTTGGGAGCTTCAAAAGCTTTCTTCAACCTGAACATCACAGCGTCCAATACCAACCGACACCGGCACACTTAGGGATCCGCAGAATCTTTGAAGTTTGCATAACAGACCTCAGCAACTCAGCATTTTGGCTAATCTACTTTATTTGCATATAAATACACACGGAGCATTGCAACATGGCTCCTTCTCTCTCTAGCATCAGACAGCAAAGAGAGAAAGAACAAAGGACAATAGTCCCACTTCATGGACCACAGTAACACAAACATCCTGTCTCCATCACTTCCCACTTTGTGGAGTCAAAACTTATACCATCATGTGATAGACAACAATCCCATGACTGCAATCACGGAGCAGGAATTCTAACACCCTGCCCTACATAATCGACCGCATGATGCAGTGCACACAAACACCATTTGAATGGGAATGCCCATCAACTTTGCTGGGGCCCGGCCCCCTCAAATATTTTATTGTGGGGTCTGAAACCCCCACAACCTCTAGGAGTCAGCTCCTATGAAACAGGGAACTGATGTATAGTGGATATTCAACTAGTGGGGCTGTGCAAAGCAGCCCCAGTCCTAAACAAAATTGAACAGAAATGGAGATGGAGAGAAAATTGTTGAGATTAAGGAGATGGGGGTGGAGGCAGAATTTATCTGAGATTCCAGTGAAGGGAAATGCATTGCTTGTTAATTGTTTTACAAAACTGCCTGAAGGCTAGAACTTGTATTTTCATCTTTATTTCTTTTCTTTTTTTAACTTTTAAGTAATATGTTCTCAGGGACTTTATTAACTTCATTTCCCAAGTGTGTAGTAGCCCTGTTGCTGCCCGCCAGAGCTTCATTTTAAAAGTTTTTTTTTGAAGAAGAAGAAGACTGCTTTAGTAACGTATCAAAAAGCAAATCGTCACGTATCAAAAGGCAAATAAGCAGATAATTAGGACAGTAAATACACAGAAAAAAAGGATGTTATATATGTTTGAAATTACACAATTAATTATACAAGACTCCCCACAATAATATAATATAATTTATATTATCTATATAAAGCGATGAAGTAGCAAAATACAAGGGTTTCCTTCGTACAAAGCTAGTATGTAAAACTTGTTTTGACATGCAAACTTTTATTCTCTTCTTCCCTCATAAATATTTTAAAATATTAATAAAAAGAAGAAAATTAAGGCACTGTTCCTCAGATAAGGTCATGATACAGTACAATCACTGTACCAAATACAACCACCCTCACCCACCCTCCCCAAAACAAGCTGGAAAAAGACAAAAGTTTTTTTAAAAAATTGCTTTGAGGCATTGTTGACCGACCTGATAGCTCATTCTTGTGTGTGTGCGCGTGGTTTTATTATTAAGTTTTAAAATTTGGTGGAAGCTGCCCAGAGTGGCTGGGGAAACCCAGCAAGATGGGTGGGGTATTAATCATAAAATTATTATAATACCATTTTAATTATATAAGTAATGGCACTCACCCCATCGTGTTGGGAAATGAAATGACTTTGTGCACACACACACACACACACACACACAAACACACACACACATTTCCCTGAAGAATATGTCTGCCCATGTGGCCACCTGGGCCTTCTTCAGCATCTAACGACCACCTTAGAGCACCAGGGGGACAATTGAAAAGAAGGAGAAAGAGTCAGCAGGCGATGGGAGATGCTGGGATCTTATCGGGTGTGCCAACTCTAGGGGGCGGAGGTGTTGCCAGCTCCCTCAATATTCCTTAGCAGGGGGCTTCTCCTGAGAGTGAGAGTAGGAAGAAGAGAAGAGTTTGGATTTGATATCCTGCTTTCACACTCCCCTTCAGGAGTCTCAAAGTGGCTAACATTCTCCTTTCCCTTTCTTCCCCACAACAAACACTCTGTGAGGTGAGTGGGGCTGAGAGACTTCAGAGAAGTATGACTAGCCCAAGGTCACCCAGCAGCTGCATGTGGAGGAGCGGGGAATCGAACCCGGTTCACCAGATTACGAGTCTACTGCTCTTAACCACTACACCACACTGGCTCCCACTGTCAAGTAAGGGAGTTCCCCTCTCCCTCCTGGTAGCTCACAGATAAGAATATACAAGCATTTGGTAGATTTATAATCTTTTTATTACAGTATCATGTTGTGAATACAGATTGACATCTCTCTGCAAGGATCAGAGTTGCTTGCTCTGACTCCCCCCCCCCCACTTCCACAGCAAGAAGTGCGCCAATGGGAAGTCCCTCCCCTCTTGTCTCTCCTTTGTTCTCCGACACGCTCATACCTCCTAGTTCAGGGGGAGGGGGGAGTTCTCCCCGCACTCTCGATTGATCTATCGCCTGGCTGCCTCCCTCCATCCTGTTGCTTATCTACTATCTCAAAGCTGGGCAGTTCCTGTCTCAACTGTGCAGTCTCAGAATCTGCCTGTCTCTCTGCTTTGTGAGACTCTAGCAATGGGGGGGAGATGACTAATATTCTCCCTCCTCTTCTGTTAGAAACTGATCTTCCGATCCAGACCAGCCCCTGACAGCCACGGCCATTGGAGCTGCACGGCGCTGGGCAAAGCTTCCTCCCAACGATGCTTGTGTGTTGCGTGATGTCCCATGTGCAGCGCGCCACTGCCCCCCTCCCCATCTGCAGCCCAGGGTGGTGCCTCTGGGTGTTGCAATGGCCCATCTTAAATACCTTGAAGAAGCACCATTGCAGATTAGCGCAGTATACAGAAAGAGGAACTGAGGGTCCTTTTCTCTGGTGTTTGGGATAATGTTTCATGGATCCGCCCCAGAAAATAAGGTTGGGAACAGACCAAAGAATGAGTAAAAGTGGGACTAATGGGGGATTCGGTTTGGTTCTCAGTTTTGTGGCAACTCTTAGGCACTCTACCTGGTATAAACTTGCACTCCGTCACCTCCCGGTCTCAAATCAATTTTCAAATCAAGTTGATAGATTATTAGGAAATGTTCACCTGAGAGTTTGGTAAATCTTTTGTCCTTTGCCAGAGTATTTACTGGGTAGGGGCTTCTCGATTAAATAATTTTTATTCTCCACAGTCCAGAAAGGAATGGAACTTCATAACTGTCATTGCTTTGTTCAAAATGGATATATGTATGATTATATCTATTCTGTATAAATGTATACAGGGCTGAGGAGGATATACAGAAGTAGTATACAACCATTGCCCTACCACGTTTAAGCTTTGGGATGTGATAGGTTATTAGTTCAGAGACGATTTCTTGGATGAAATGCTTCTCTCATTAATATACAACAAAGGTAGAAAGTACTTCTTCACTGATTTTTAATCAGTTTATGACATGGACTGCAAGACTCTTTGAAAAGGAGATTCTGCTTGACTAATAATATATTAGCAGTAATCTGGTGATCTGGCCATGCATTAAGGATACAATTTATTCTTTTACTGATCAGTTCTATTTTTCCCTGGTAAAATGAATTACCCAGCTTTTCATCAAAGTGTCCAAGAAACGGCTTTTGTGGTTGAAGTTGACAGACGTTATTAGGCACGGTACACCCTAAATGTGAAGATTATAACATTTCATATTTGAATCAGAATGGAAAGGAACTAGTTTAAATTGAATACTTCTGATACCCACCCCCAAACTTGTTTACTGCCAGCCTAGATTATTTTAACACAGTATGCTATGCATCCTTTCTTTCAGCTGAGAAAAGGAGATGGGAAATATTTAAGTTCTCTAAAATAATAATGGTTTTTGGCAAAGAAGGGGAAATATGACTTGTGAATGATCTTGAGGTGCTTGGTTTGTGCTTCTTTCTTACATCTGACTTTGGGTTAGGAAATCTCACCACATCTGAAGCCCAAAGAGAAGATTTACAAGCAAGCTCCTGCTTCAGACTATACTCTCAGGGTCAAAGTACACATATGCTTAATTCATAGCATGCTTCTCTGCCTCTTGTTTGCCTTAAATTAATTATAGCCATGGTGGGGAGGGGATTTTTATTCAGATTCATAGCTTGTGGGGAAAGGAGGGTTTATCCTCTCAAAACATTGCCCTCCTGGAGAGCTAAAAAGTTCACATTGGCATGAATGTAGGGATGGGTGAATCTGTTGATTTTGATATCTCTCAGTTTCTCATTTTTCAAATCACTGCAGATTCAAGTTCACCAAATTTCTACAGCAGATGGTGATTTTCTAATTATTAAAAAAGGTCATCGTGAAAGAATGTAGATGTTTTAGCATGCATTTTCCTTCATATGCACCTTTTGGTATGTGATTCTGCTTAATATGCAGATTTTCTTTTGCAATACAGTGCATCTTGCATGTTGCATGTTGCTTTAACTAGTGTATAAATTTTTATGTGCCTCTTCCCCTCATATGCTGACTTTTGAACACATGTTTAGATTAGAGAACTACAGCACAAAATCTGGAAAAATGCAAATTTCAAAGGATAGCTGTGTTTCGGTTTGTCTCTTATATTGGGGAGTTCACATAAAACATCTCACCATTCATTTCTCACCAATTCCTATGGTAATGGGATTTCTTTTTTTCTTTTTTTGCCGCATTGCCATGGTTGTTATTAATTTGATAAAAACAAGAAACACAGCTGCATTCCACACATTAAGCGTGGCATGTACTATGTCCATTTTGTTGTTGTTGTTTAGTCGTTTAGTCATGTCCGACTCTTCGTGACCCCATGGACCAGAGCACGCCAGGCACTCCTGTCTTCCACTGCCTCCCGCAGTTTGGTCAAACTCATGTTAGTAGCTTCGAGAACACTATCCATTCATCTTGTCCTCTGTCGTCCCCTTCTCCTTGTGCCCTCCATCTTTCCCAACATCAGGGTCTTTTCCAGGGAGTCTTCTCTTCTCATGAGGTGGCCAAAGTATTGGAGCCTCAACTTCACGATCTGTCCTTCCAGTGAGCACTCAGGGCTCCATTTAAGAATGGATAGGTTTGATCTTCTTGCAGTCCATGGGACTCTCAAGAGTCTCCTCCAGCACCAGAATTCAAAAGCATCCATTCTTTGGTGATCAGCCTTCTTTATGGTCCAGCTCTCACTCTCACTTCCATTTTATGTCCATTTTACAGAACTGCAAAAACAGAAGTCGAGAAGTGCCTTTTTTATGCCCGCACTCCCTGGGCTTCATTTAGGGCATTCAGAGCAAGTAATGTTTTCTGGTTGTATTATTAACTTCAGTGTTGGGGGCCAAGTATAGCTAGCTAATAGTTATAGCAATTTATCAAAAGTCATCAATGTGGCTGACCATTTTTTTGTTATGCAGTGAAGAATCATTTATGTGCTTGTACAAGAAATAAAAGAAAATAATAATGGAAAATTCATTTTTTAGAGGCCACTAAAGGTACACTTTATCCCTTATTGACAATTAATAACAGACTTGCAATGTTTGTGCATTATCACGCTACCCTGTTTTCTTAAGAGCCATAAATTCTCCATATTTGATGGTTTAGATCAGTTGGGTTGCATAAAAAAATCCTTTCCTGCATAAATATCTCATATTGAAATAGTGATTGAAAATTCTTATTCATTCTCTCATGCTGACACTATCCATATGACTAAACAGAGTCAGGAAATTATTTCGCTTCGTGAGCATAACCCAGTAAATAATGCCACGGAGCAGATCAGTTTTAACATCATTGCTGATGGTATGCGACATTTAGTATTATTCATGTCTAGTGGACATTCTTTCTATTATTTAGGAAAATGTGTTTTTCATTTACATATTGCTAGTAAAATGGATATGATGATAACATACCTCATGAAAATGTTATTAGCGTTTATCTTTAAATATTACGAAATGTATTTCTACACTGCTATCACTGTGTTGTAATGATAATACCTGCTGATAGCTTGAATTATAACCTTAGGAGGCATCGCAGCCACGATCCCATGCCGTGGAATCATCTGATGGCTATCACTACTATTTCAACTTGTGAGACTATAGATATTTTTTTATGCCATACATAGCTGTGGAACTAAAAAAATATAGTTGGAAGAAGAGTCATTCCAAAGGATAGCTTGCATTTTGTAAAGGGGGCGGAGAAACACCCATAGGAATAAACATATAACATAGTATCTATGTAATAAGGCATGATATTGATTTTCCATATATTAAGAATCCTTTATACTACAGTGACTGTACATGCTCAATTACACAGTAATCAGGGTAGTCAGTTAATCCACTACTATATGAGATGAACTGGGTCGCAGGTGGTGCTGTGGTCTAAACCACTGAGCCTCTTGGGCTTGCCAGTTGGAAGGTTGGCAGTTTGAATCCCCATGACAGAGTGAGCTCCCGTTGCTGTGTCTCAGCTCCTGCCAACCTAGCAATTCGCAAACAAGCCAGTGCAAGTAGATAAATAGGTACCGCTGTGGCGGGAAGGTAAACGGTGTTTCAGTGCACTCTGGTTTCCGTCACGGCGTTCTGTTGTGCCAGAAGCGGTTTAGTCATGCTGGCCACATGAACTGGAAAACTCTCTGTGGACAAACACTGGCTCCCTCGGCCTGAAAGCAAGATGAGCGTCACAACCCCTAGTCGCCTTTGACTGGACTTAACCATCCAGGGGTCCTTTACCCTTTACCTTTTACCTATATGAGATGAGGAAATAACTGGAGTGATCACAATGGGATCAGTACAGAAAGAAGCTGGTTGTTTCCCAAATGGAAACAATCAAAGTAAAGTAGGTACTTTCCAACAACAAAAAAGTTTAAACATTAAAAAGACTCTCCAAAGGAGTGAGGCAGTATCACTTACTGAGTAGGCTGAGGGTTTAATCCAGAATGGGGGGGGGGGGATGAGTTGAATGAATGCACCTAAGGGGAGCATCATAACAACTGCAGGTCCTATCTCTTCCTTTTTCATTATTATATGTAAATTTCTGGGAAAGTATTGTTTAGAATGGAAGCCTGAGATTTGCAGGTGAATGGGGCAGAGGGGATGCTGCAAGAGAAAAGTGGTAGGTGAGGATTCGTTTGACAAGGTACCAATGTACCATGGATTGCCTAAAGATTTACCTGTGAGCTTAGTAGGACTGGCATGCTTAACCTTTTTCATATTTTGCACCCTTAAAATTTGGCATATGATATTTGCTGTCACATAATAATGAAACAGAACATTTATTCAAGTTATGCTTAGCAGTTTATAAGAATATCACATGTTATTGAAATAGCTAAAATAAAATTACAAGGGCCATCAATCTTTTTGTTTCAAGACATGAGGTAATCACAGGCAGAGGGCAAAGATGAAATGTCTCCTGTCTTAGGAAATAGCATAATTAACTGCTTTAGGGGGGAGTATGTAGCTATTCATTTCTGTGAAGCGACTGCAATTGGCTATTCTCAAAAACATGACACAGTTCCATTATATATATTTTTTCATTTCTAGGTTAATGTGTGTGCATGTGCAATATTTATTCTTTCACTGAATGAAAAGAAAGTCCTTCTTACTTTTCTTGACATAGGACAGCTGTATTCTGTATTCATTATTCTGTGCATGCATTGTAGCCTTTTAGTCTATGGAAAATGTGGCAAATATGGAATATCTATTACACCAAACATCTAGTTTTATGTTGAATACAAACAGTGACCTATTTAAAATGACCTATTCAGTTATATGATTATGCAGTGCTGCGAATATCTATGAAATGTAATATGAGAGAAAATAAGATAATTAAGCTCAGTATTATAATGGACCTGTTTACACAGAAGCATTACAAAGTAATGAGCTGAAATGTAGCATATGAAATAATGAAATCTTGTCTCTTCCTGATGGCAAATTCTCAGAACCCCTGTACATTTCTTTGAGATGAAGCCTTTGATCCATGATAGTGGCCTTTGGAGAGTTCGGTTTTGTATCTCTAACCTAACTTTCATCATGGTGTAAGTGAGGTCTGTAATATTCTGCCTGCATCAAACCTAAAAAAATAAAAAAAAAATCATATACGATACCAATTACTGTAAACATTATTCAAATAACCCACCAATTCAGAACGCTAATAGTTTTCATGGCTTTCATAGACCAATTAGGAAGCGAAGCATAATTTACCTTATTAGCACTACAGTCGGCACAGATCTTCACTTTAATTGCCCATCAAAACGAACACGGACTAGACTGGAAAAGAACCATTAAAAATCCTATTCACATCAAAGAGGAAAACATTTGTTTGGATCAAGGTGTGCCAGCAATCCTGCACAATATTATCAATGTACAATAGCTCTTTCTTCCTCTCTCCCACCCTTTAATATTCCTTGCTACCAAGTAAGGAAACCACAGTAGTCATCCAGAGAAATAGGCACTGCCTTTTCTGGCAGAGGATCATTTGAAATACAGAGAAATTCGTGTTGTTTCCTTCAGAGAAAGGGGTGGGAGAAAAAGATGACAACTTTCATACAAACTGTTCATTGCAAGTCACATTATACAAATTAAATGGTCCTGGGTCTCATCCCCCCCCCCCATAGCCTCTCCTGAAAACCATCTGCATCATATATATATATATATATATATATATATGACATTTCACACTTGTTCAAGTCCAGTGAGATTGCAGAACTATGTGGTCAATGATGCAAAAGGTGGCTCTGCTCTAAAGTGGGGAGTGGCCGCTTATCCAGTCCTGGGGTGCACAGTGGTTGAGGCCCGCCGTGGCTGGTCTGGACCCCTGGGAGCAACGCTGGGCTGGGCAGCGAGCAGTTGAGAAATCCCCATGCCGGCCACAGAGGAGGGCAGGAGTCCCCATCAGTCCCTATTTTCTCAGATTTAAGCCATAAAGTGTCACCTTCTCAAGCTGGTTTTAAGTGCCGTTTCCTTCCTCTAGCGTCTCTAGGGAAGTATGAGTGCCTCTTGGTCTTTGTAAATAGCTGCTGGAGGTCTCGTTCCTGGGTCCTGCATGCCCCACAGCCCCCGTTTCTTGCAGAAGACAGAATTAAGTCAGTCCCTATTTTGAATTTCGCCCAATCAGGCCGGTTCCTGAGGGCAGGGCTTGGGAGTGGAGCAGGGTGGACAAGGCTTCACTTCGGTCTGCCCCCTGGGCTTCAAAAGGCTGGCTGCCCTTGACCTCGGGACTGCAGTCGAGTGGGGAACATTTTTCAGTCTTAGGTCTGCATATCCTTCTGGAAAGCATCCTGAGGCCCACATGCTAGTGATGGGCAGGGCCAGAGCGGAAAGTGTGTGGAGCGACAAATGTGATGTTTACATTTGTTCAGTTGCCAATACATCCCTTGCCATCCCTTGCAGGCAAGCGAGAAGCATTATCAGACACATTCCTGCCAGGTGAAACTGCTTGGGATACAAAGCAGGACCAATGAAGGGTGTGGCCTAGGGCCCGTGGAGAACTCTGAGGGCTACCTGAAGAAGCTTGGAGGGCTGCATTCCACCATTGCTCTGAAGCAGGATGAGGAACCCTCCAAAAGCTGGACTCTCATCCCTGACAATTGACCATGCTGGGTGGGGCTGATGGGTCCAACAACATCTGGAGGGCCACCTCTGATCTAAGGACAACACTGCTTTATTTGCAAATATTCACTATCCAAAGGACCCTTTCTCCCACTCCCCACTTAGAAGAAGCATACCAGGAGCTTTTCCAATATAACAGAAACATCTGTTCTGTCGTATTCAAATTGGGTGCTGCAATGAGTATGCTATGCTGAGGGCACTCTCAAACCTGGAACCAGTTCAGGGTTTATATATTTAATTTGGTAACTACTACAATAAGAGGAATAGGGGCTAAGAGGAGATAATTACATTTAATGAATATTTTTACAGCTTTCATGAAGGAAGAGGTGCAAAACCGAGTTAAAAGAATAAACTGAAACGATTGTACAAGAACATTTAAACTTAAACTAGGGTTGGTGGATAAATTTCAGTTCACATTTAAAAGCAAACCTACGTAATTTAGACTTTTCAAAACAATACGCAAACTGAAACATGGCCATCCTTCGAAACTTGCACGTCTCCATCTTTTGCAATGCAAATCTCCTGCCAAGTAACATTTTAAAAAATGCATAGATTTAATGTGCATAAAATGCAAATATTTGCGAAATTAACACAAAAATTCATCTCTGAGTAATATGCAAAAATAACATAAAAACTATATCAACATTTTGAGCTTCTGCTCAGGCACAACATCAAATAATTTTGAGGGAACTTTCAATAACTTAAGCAAAATTTGCAGGCAGATTCCATATTACTCTTCAGATATTCCAGTCTCCCTCTTCTACAATTTTAGTAACATATAACCTAGAATTCATTTCTTCCACATTCATGCTGTCCATTTAATATTTCCCAGAGCTATTAAACTAATGAGTTAGCTTACTAAAATGGATGATTAAAACGTCACAGACAATCTTCCTTAGCAAAACAACTATACAGTATAAAAATTCCATATCAGCTTTGCTGTAGGAAATAATTAATCAAATATTGAGGGGGGGGGGTGTTATTTTAAAAAATGCTCTTTCTTTCCAATGATATTGTCTTAGATTACCTGGTTCACAGGACACATGCTCAAATTCACATTCCTGGGGAAAGCAAGTATTCATTTCAGTATGCTATCTGATTTTATGAGTTGTTTAAATCTGAGAAGCCCTGGAAAACAGGCAGGACTTGTTCATAGATTAATATTGTTTGAAGGTTAATTTTAAAACTTATATCTTTGCAAAAATGCTTCCCAGAAGCTAGTGAAAGATATTCGCAGCATAATATTTTTGAGCAAAATTCAATTTTTATCTTTGCTTCACCTTAAGGTAAGAAAGTCACTATAATTACTATCCCATAACTTCATGTCTCCTGTCATAGTAAAGTCTATTGATCTTGTGTAACCAAAGGGCTCCTGAACCATGAGTTAGTTCAGTCAATAAAGAGATAAACTAACCTGATGACTTTTTCATATGCTACTGTGCTGCCATGTACCGTTAGATCAATTTGATATTGCACCAGCTGAAATCTAAGATGCATGGACAGCTGATAGTTATTCCTTGATATCTTTTTAAATATCATCCTATAATAAGGATGATCAGCAAGTGACTTGTCACAAATCTTTTCTGATTAGAAAATAAGATTTGAACTTTACTTATTGCACACTTTATTTGGGTTGAGAAGAGAGTGGATGTATTGGAGATGTTCAGTTATCCCAGAGAGTTCAGATTCTTATTTCATCTTACCAGATTCGTAATACTGAGATACTGAGTAATGCTAGGGGTACCTCGTCTTAACCCAGCCATTTGAGCTTTTGGTAACCCTTCCTATCGAGAGCAGCTCAAGTTAATTCTTCTCTCATTGGCAGAATACCTCACATCAAACCTTGATTCTCTTACATGCACTGAGCTCAGCCAGATTGCTGTTTTCACCTTCTCACAGCTTTTGGGATGGTCTGATTTGATTGCAAATAGTTGATGGGTGGGGTATAAATAATAAATTATTTATTTACTTTATTATTATTATGATTCAGCAAGGGAAAATGAAATTTCCAAAATACAACACATGCTATATAGCAAATAGTTAATTTCAGCCACCACCTTGTACCTTGCAAATCCATAGAGCAGGGAACTGTGTGCTTCTCCTAAGGTTTCAGCTTTTGCACACTCACACACACCAAAAACTATAGAAACTGTAAATTAAGGCACATTGTTACAGCTATCGGGTGGTTGCTTGAGAGCGATCAGGGAAGATTCCTCACTGGTCTTTTCAGAAGCTTTATTTTTGGTGCTAAGACCTTTACAAAGGCAGAGCGCCTCTATTCCATGTCTTGCTTACTCGCTGGCAGAATCTGAGAGTGGGCGGTCCTTAAAGCTTCCCCAGCAGAGTAGTTTCTTGACCCCCAGCCTACGCCTCCCCTCTCTGCACGAAAGCCTACTGCACAATGAAGGCTTGGGTAAAGGGGGGCCTCCCTCCTTCCCGCTTTCCTCAGGCAAGGTGCCCTGGCACCGCCTTGCATCCTCTGAGCCCTGCATCTCCTCCCCACTAGAGGCGTGGCTTCCTTCCTCCGCTGAGGAAGTGCTGCTTCCCACGATCTTTGGTGGCTCTCTGTAATCCATTCTCCTTTCCCCCTCTCGCCCCTGAGCTGATTGCAGTTCCCTGACACACATGCATTAACTTATGTGCTAGGTAGGCACCACGCATCACTTTACAGTAGGGATGGGGAAACTTAGGCCCAGGAACAAATATGACCTTCTAGGGTTCTTCCATTACCTTGTTTTAGCAATCTTGGGTTGAAGCTAGATTTCAAATAAATGCCTGCTTTTCAACCAATCCTATTAACACATTTTCCCCCTTTGAAAAAATGCAATTTTTCTCCAGCATCAATAAGTAGGTTTTGTGCCTATATCTTACTTTGAATCCTCATGGAGTTAAAAATTGTCAGCCTTTGGTTGCCACTCATTTTTTGTAAAGAAAAGATTCTGGAAAAATTAATAGTCCTTTAAAAAAAGGAAGAGTCAGTCCTATCCTGTCACTTAGACAACTAATTACGCCATTACATGCTGCAATTACAATTAAAGATTTTTTAGCTGATTGAATGCTGATGATGCCTTCTCATTACCTGATGTTTCCTCACTAGTACTCAAGAGTATCATGATTTTGATGAAACAAAAACATCACAAGTAGCTTCATTTCTTCAATAGCACCAACAGTCATGAGCTGCAATCCAGTGTGCACAGTTAAGCATTTTAAATCCCACTGAACTCAAAACAGAATAATTGTGCACCAGATTCAGCCTACATCTGTAACCACATTGCATTCCCTCCCATCCCCATTAAAGTTATGTGACTCACATTACAGATTCTTGGAACCAGCTCATTGTCCCACATCAATTGATGCTTTTGAATTCTGGTGCTGGAGGACACTCTTGAGAGTCCCATGGACTGCAAGAAGATCAAACCTATCCATTCTTAAGGAAATCATCCGTGAGCGCTCACTGGAAGGACAGATCTTGAAGCTGAGACTCCAATACTTTGGCCACCTCATGAGAAGAGAGGACTCCCTGGAAAAGACCCTGATGTTGGGAAAGATGGAGGGCACAAGGAGAAGGGGACGACAGGGGATGAGATGGTTGGATAGTGTTCTCGAAGCTACCAGCATGAGTTTGACCAAACTGCGGGAGGCAGTGGAAGACAGGAGTGCCTGGCGTGCTCTGGTCCATGGGGTCACGAAGTGTCAGACACGACTAAATGACTAAACAACAACATCAACAATGAAAGCCTTAATGTAGAGTATCTTTCCATAACAGATGAGACTCACACCAAGTTCTGCAATGAGGATGTGCTCTGTAACTCTGTCATTCACTGTGTCAAACCCATTAAGTTAAGCAGAGTAGGCAGTTTCAGATCAGTTAGCCTTGGATTTCTGCTTCCCTGTAACAATGCTAGCTAAAATGTGGATTTCCAGACATTCAGTTTGCTTTGTATAACAGTGGCCTGGGTCCTTCTTGAATATCCAGTGTTAGGGTTTTTTTGGTTTGTTTGTTTTTCATTTTCCTTATCATGTGACTACTTATTCAAGTCATATTCATGACTATTTGAATGAGTGTAGTAAAAATATTTTTGTGATTAAATTTATCACAAAAATATTTTTACTATACTCATTCAAATAGTAGAGGTACCTTTGCGCCAAGTTGGCTCTAGTTTCATTGCATACCTTGACTATAGATATAAATCTTATATCATGTAACCACGGAGAATTTCAGGGAGGATGGATTTTAAGTGCATTGTTGGGAGAAAAAAAAGGGTGATTCAACCTCTCGTTATCATTGATATAATAATAATAATAAACTTTATTACGGTCACAGACCAGCATAAGAGGAGCATGTGAATAAAATAGCAATAGAGATTTAAACTAGTGATTGTTAAAGCAAATAAGAACAAAGAAATGCACATAGGATAAAACATTTGAATAGAGTACGAGATTAAACGTGAATAATTAATGAGTAAAAACTGATAATTAAAACAGATAAGGGCTAAAAGTTATAGCTGATAAAGTCATGTGATGAGAAGACAGAGTCCTTAAACAAAAATGAATCAGACAGATCATTTTATCCTATTAGCATTAAGGGGGGGGGGAGAGGAAGCAAACCTGGATACTTAACTATCATCAATAATCTATTTTTATTTTATTTTTATTTTTTTCAAGATCCATTAGCATTGTGCCAGGTGGATGGAATTATAATATTATCATGGAAGAGGCTCCAGCCCCAAAAGCATGAGTCATGACCCTTTTAAGTGGAGAAAAAGGAAATTCAGATAATTATAATGTGAATTGAGTTTGAACCCCAATTACTATACACTTCTTAATCAGTTGTATTGTCACAAGAGAGCTTCTCCATCTTAGTCAAAATCCATTATTTTTCACAGGATGAAGGAGGCAAAAGCTATTCTGATAAACTGGGTTTCCAACGAAAGACACTTTAATTCAAAGGGAGGGGGGATTTGTAATGCTTGGCCATAAACCAAGCCAGGTAATATCCCCACTCAATTTATTATGCAGCTCATATGATAGTACTACTCCCTGTGAACATTCCCACTTTCCTGTCTTGTTCTAGAGGCAGCAGCCACTGGAATATAGAGAAGGAACAACTTTTCCCTCCTCTCCCTACTTCCGAGAATGTGAGCATCCCAGAAAGATATATCTCCCAAGGACAGGACTCATTGTTCCTGGCTCTGTGAATGTTGCGTGTCGAGGTCCCCAGGGCCACCCCAATAACTCACACATAACACAGAAATTTTTGTTTAAGGTTTTTGGCATATTTTTGGCCACAACTTTATTAAAATACAAAAATGTGAGTGGTTGCTTAAGCATTGGTTGCGACTATCTGCCTCCCCGTGGGGGACAGACTGACATTCCGCACACCTGTGAAAGTCAGAAAAGGGGAATACACTTGGGGGTAGCGACGGAGCAGGGAACCTGCCCTCAGCCCTCCTCAAATGCAGCCAGGGGATCTTGCATGGCCTGAGCCCCTTGACAGGGTGGACAAAAGCAATAGTGAGCCCCTGTATTCCTTTAATGGAATCCCTTGCAGCAGCAGCATTAGAGGGGCAGGCACAGGCAATCCATGCCCCTCAACCAGCCAAACCATAAACCAATGCCTAACCGCAGCCTTACAAGTTGCGACGATTTGCTACACAAAAAAGTAGGCAAAAACCAAATGGCCCCAGCCAATCAGCCAGATGGACAAAATTCCTACCGGGCCCCTGCCCCCAAAGCAGGCGACCCCATGACAGGCATAGCAAGGTCAAAGCGAACAACCCTAAATATAGGGAGGGGGGGGAACGGGCAATCCGATGCACGGGGCGAAAAGAGGAAGCTCTACGCCTCGTGCAGGGAGTTTTAGCATTTCTGAATGTCAATCAACAAATGGCAGCATTAACTTCTTCCCAACAACAAGGGAAGCCCAATCACATCAGTGGCCAACGATCAATTAGCCCGCCCCACAACTTTGGAGTGTCCTGTCGGCCCCCACCGCAACACGTGCTCTCTATGAAGGAGAACACGCTTTAGCATCCAAAGAGGAAACAGTAAATGAAGCTACTCCGACCCTCCTCTGCTGGTCATGTTCTTGCTACACCTGCTGCCAGGCCACAGAAATGAAGGACAGGGAGATATTGGGAGATTCATGCCTGAACAATGCTTGGGATTCACTTGACACATTCAGAAGCCATATCCTGCTCCTCTTATCATCAGTAGTACAAAGGAGTTACTAACCTTGAATTAAGAACAGAAAAATTGGACAATGCAGGGCCAGGCTAAAATAAAATTTAGCTATCACTAATGTTTTCTCAGTTTCTGAAATACTTACTAAATGATGGCTGGTGTAAGTTTCATCCATAGAAAATTCAAGGAATAGTGGTAAGGCTACCCTTTGCATTGAAGGTAAAGGTGAGGGTATGGACTTCTGTCTATGATGGAGATTAAAGGTAAAGGAACCCCTGACCGTTAGGTCTAGTCACGAACTACTCTGGGGTTGCGGCGCTCATCTCGCTTTACTGGCCGAGGGAGCCGGCATACAGCTTCCGGGTCATGTGGCCAGCATGACTAAGCCACTTCTGGCGAACCAGAGCAGCGCACGGAAATGCTGATTACCTCCTGCCGGAGCGGTACCTATTTATCTATTTGCACTTCATGCTTTCAAACTGCTAGGTTGGCAGGAGCTGGGACAGAGCAACGGGAGCTCACCCTGTTGTGGGGATTCGAACCACTGACCTTCTGATCAGCAAGTCCAAGAGGCTCAGTGGTTTAGACCACAGTGCCACCCACGTCCATGATGGAGATTAGGACATTAAAATACATCTGGATTCACTACTTGCGCGTTGAGGTCCCCAAGACACCCCCCCCCCAAAGAAAAACACAATTGACACTTAATTTTTGTTTAAGGTTTTTGGCATAATTTTGGCCACAACTTTATTCAAATTACAGCAATGTGAGTGGTTGCTTAGGCATTGGTAGCACTAACTGACACCGCACGGGGACAGCTCTGACATTCGCACCCCCCGCGAAGTCAGCAAGGGTAAGTCACCTGGGGAGAGAGACGGGACTGGGAACCATGCCTCACCTCTCCCCAGAATGCTCCCAGGGGCTTGTGTGGCCCTAGCCCCTTGCCAGGGGGTTTCAGACAAAAGCATGGGGAGCCCCTGGGTTCCTTTAATGGAAAACCCATGAAGCAGCAGCAGCATTTTGGAGGGGCAGGCACAGCCGAATCCATACCCCTCCACCAACCAGTTCCAAGACCAATGCCTAACCGCAAACCTTACAAGTTGTGACGATTTGCTACGCAGTAGGCAAAAACCAAGTGGCACACACTAATCAGCCAAATGGACAAAATTCCTACCAGGCCCCTGCCCCAAAGCAGATGACCCTATGACAGGCATAGCAAGGTCAAGCAAACAGCCTAAAATTAGGGGAGGGAGGGCGGGTGATTTGAAGTAAGCAGCGAAAATAGGATGTTCTTCGCTGCGAGCATTGTATTTAACAAATAGGGCTGTCAATCAACAAATGGCAACATCTATATTTCCCCACCAACAGCCGCCCCTGCTTAAAGGATGGCCAAACCATTTGCCTAGTAACAGTGAGGTGTCTTGTCAGCCCCGCCCGCAACCTGTGCTCTCCATGAGGGAGAACACACTTTAACACACTAGAAATCTCTTTGAGTCCTGGGTGTTTTCAAGTTCCATTTCTGTTGTGACTGAGACTGCATTCAGTTTTCCAAACACATCCAGCCTGTTGTTCTAGTGTACATGATAGAAAAAAAGTACTTTGCTAACTTTGTCACAGATGTATTTGATGAGGGTAAGACTTATAAGGACATATTTGATTGAGGTTGGGGAAACTATCAAAACTGTTCATTTTGAATGTTACTTATAGTCTGTCCTGCAAAGGGCAAGGGGGGGGGAGTTGCTGCTCACTTGGCAGACTTCCTGTTACTGTCCCAGTGATAGATGACACTGGTCAACAACAAATTTGTTGTCTGTGTTTTTTCAGTTGATTTAGGATTAATTTGATGCGCTGAATCTAAAAATCAGATTGGTTTTGCTCAATCTGGAGGTTGTTATAAAAGCTCCTGTTAGTCAACCAGTAGAACTAGCCGTGACCAGTTGCGAACTATTTCCAAATCAGCTTGTGCAACTTCATAGTTTACGAAGCTGGCTTGCTCAGCGAACCATAGTAACCATGGATTAGGGTTGGGATGGCACTCTGAACTGTGATTAATCCGAAATGGAAGCAAATCACATGTGCTAGAGCAGGGGAGAAGTGAGCCTGATACTTGCTGTGTCTCATTCTCATAATAATGCAAGACAATGTCTAAGCATCTTGTCTCAACATAGCCATTGGAATGAAAGAAAACATTGGTGCTGTAATTTTATTGCTTTTTATACACCAGGGTTTGGTCTTCATTGTTTAGCCCTCCACTTGGACAAATTGCACCTAAGTAAGCTGTGTCTTCTCTTCCAGCTGCATCAACCCCTTGTTTCTGGGTCCATCAACTTGTTTCCTGTGGAGCTCATTTCCTCTATTTCTCCCTTGGGCACTTGCAACTGAGTCATCCTGTTTAATGGTCCTTCAGACATGGGGATAATGTTCAATAACACTCCCATCTCCTGAGGTTGTAAAAGTCATTAGCCCTTGTCTCTGTGAAATCCCTGCCATCTAAAATTGACTCTTTTCTTCTAATTATGCAATATAATGACCCAAATAGGGGTTTAGGCATCTGGCAAAACAATCCTATACATGTTTACTCAGAACTAAGTACCACTGTGTTCGTTGGGGCTTATTCTCTAGAAAGTGTGTTTAGGATTGCCATCTGAAGCCCTCTCACATCTAGAGTTGCATGCTTCTAAAATACTTTTGTTTGTGCAGACAAATTGGGACTATATGTACATATGTACATATGTGCAAGTGCTTTTTGTTTTTTAGTAAACATATAGTCGTTTGTGACCTTAATTTTTCATTTAAGAGAAGGCACCATTGAATTTGGCTCTGTATTTCTCAAGCACTTCATACGGAGATGGAAAGGGGGGGGGGGGACTTTTGGTTTTTCTAGTCTACAGAACTTTTCTGTACTTCTATTGTACTCTTGAATTCGCTACATTATTTATCTTCTATGCGGGAGACAATGCACAGCTGAAGAATGTTGGTATTTTATAAGAAGATTGTACTGCTTTGTTGTTGTTTAAAATGTTTTTAATCATGCAAAATCAAGACGGGCTTGTTTGACTTTATTTAATTAGCAAATGTTTTGTACAAATAGAGCAGTGAAGATAATGTTGTATATCAATAATCAGATTAATAACTCATATTTTATTGGAACAGTTAACTATCACTTCCGCCAGGTTCTCTCCAGTGATTCAGGATTACCCAGTTTTGAAATAAAACCTTTGTGCACTGTGTGCACAAATAATTTTGCAATGCATGGGAAGATAAAAAACATTGAATTAATTCTGGGATGGGCTTACTGAAACTTCTGCAGTCAAAACTCAGAGTTGCTACGGAGGCAGCAGATGAAATAAAGGATTGCATGTTTTGCACACCCCAGCATCCAAATAATTCATTGACTGAGAGCTGTACAAAAACTTATAATAGTTAATCATATTAGCAAGGAAAAAGACGCAAAACTGCATGATTAGCGGATGATAAGCCTTATTTGTTTTCGAAATGGATATATATATATATGTTTCCCAAATAATGGTCTAAAGCCGGGATGGGAAACCTCTGGTCCATAATTTCCAATCACATTTATTTGGGAATTGGGAATTGGGAAATAATTAGAAGTCCCGGCAAAATCAGATTAAAAATAACAAAACAACTATAGACATAGCTGTTAACATTTTACCCTGTAATTCAAGACACTTGCCAAAGTCAGGGCACAAAGGAGAAATGTGTCTCTTTGGTCTCTTGAAGTTCCATGAAAGTGCAAAATGTCCCCGTTTTCTCCTTACGGGGTCACTCCATTTGTGGAAAATTCAAGTAGAATTACTGTTGTACATCATTCTCTCTCTTAGGTAAAAGTCTGAGACCCTGGGATTAGACACTTCTAATGGTGATTTCAATAAGCTTCTGAGAAGGAGAGCTGTGATTGAAAGCAGTTGTACTTTCAGCAGCTCACCCCTAGGATGGCAGGGACGTAACCAATAATAATCCAACCTACATAGTCTCAGCCAGGAGTCAGCAAACTTTTTCAGCTGGGGGCTGGTCCACTGTCCCTCAGACCAGGGGGCCAGACTATATTTTTTTTTGGGGGGGGGTGATGCAAGAGCAACATCAGCCCTGGTGGCTCCTTACCTGTATATTGCGAATGGCAGGGGCTGGCAGCAGCGGCGGAGGGATGATGAGCAGCGTGCGAAAGAGCTCTGGAGAGGAGCTGCTTAAAATGGCAGCCGCTCAAGCGCGGCTGCTGCTGGCACCAGCAAAGCCCAGCCCCCTTCCTCCTCTAGGCAGGGCGGGGAGAATCCAGGAGGGAGGGAGGAGGCGCCACTGCTGTGTAAAGGAGAGGGAAAGAATGTGCATGTGCTGGTGATCCACGCGCTGGCGATCCACATGGCGATTCCTGGACCGTCTGCGGGTTGGATCCAGAGGCAATTTGGCCTGATCCAGCCCATGGACCTTAGTTTGGTAACCCATGGTCTCAGCAATCTCAAGGGCTAGCTTTCTTCTCCAGTCTTGTTACAGCTCTCCACTTCCCATAGGCATCTGGTTGGCCTTTGCGATGTTGGTCTAGAAAGACCATTGGCCTCACCCAGGAGGTTCTTCCTATAGTCTTATGTGCAGTAGAGTGAGGTGAGCCAGGATGCAGGAGGAGCTGTAGAACAAATCTGTAATCAGGAGCGACAAACAAGTTAGGATGGAAGGGCAAGCCAGAAGGCAGGTTTGAGAGACAAACTAGACATCAGGCTGAAAATGTCATTGCTTGAGAAGGGTTTCCACATATGACTACTGTTATATGATCATATGCAGCACGTGAGTAAGTCGGTTGGTACTTTCTTGTTGATAGCAGCCTTCCTTGACACTGAAATATGAAAGGGAGCCAGAATTTTCTTTTCTTTTTTATAGCAAGTTATAGTTTGACAATGCTGTTCTCCGAGGCTCCCTTCAGCATTGCTTCAGCTAGACCCAGCCATTATTCAATAATCACTTTCTTTGCTAAATTTATGTTCATGTTCATGTCCACTCTAAGCCAAATTTAGGCTTCGATTAGTTTTGAGTTCATTTTCAAAGCAGAGGTTATGCACATGCCTACTTAGCTTTTCTGAATTTTTGTATAAGTTGTGCATATTAGCTTTGAATGAAATACATAGTTCTGATTAGCACGCCTTGTCACTTGGGGTGGGGGTGCTACAATAGGTTGAGAGTGTGTGTTTGTGTATGTGTGCACTTTGAGCAGCAGAGAAGCCATTGTTCCAATTTACGTTATTCATTTTTAAATAAATGCATTTCTGCCACCATATTGCCACCACCAGTGCTGCTTTTTTCTGGAGGCACTTAAGGATACACAGTACCAGCAACTCCCTTTTTGTCTAAAGGAAAAGCACTGATGAAAAGTGTGGCACTGTAACAACTTCATGGTAAGTACCAGCACCTTTTTACTAGAAGAAAAGCACTGGCCATCACCCTCCAAATTTGGGGTTAATGGTGAAATATTTAACCTTCTTTAAATAAATCTCAGAGGGTCATGAAATAATCCTGGTGGAATTGTACTTTCCTCAAGCTTGCATGTTCTATACTGAAAAGGTGTAGCTTTGAAATTACCCCTGAAATGTCTGGTTTGTATCATCTTACAATAAAATATAAATAAAATAAAATAAACCATTTATCAGGGAGAACCTTTGACTAAAAGCTTTTAACATAAACTAAGCGGACAGCATTAAACTTGAGCAGCGCAGGTTAAAATGATAATAGCTCAGGCCCATTTCATTATTTTTCTCCTGACAGTCATGTGTTTTCCTTGCTTTAAGCCTTATTGCATGTACATAAGATCACTATTTGGAGACATATCTTGTCCGAAAGATTCTTAGAAACCTCAATTTAATGATGCCCTCAAGAGAAACATGTCCTAAAAAAAATAAGAGTGCTCTCCAGAAAACTCTTGGCAATACACGCAGCATTTCCATCATGTCAAGACAAGCTACCCTGAGCTGTCAATAGTGTCTGCCATATAAAAAATTGCACCAAATCTGAGACATGTTTCCCTTTATACTTTTTTATTGTTTAAAAAAGGGTTCTCTTAAGTGTACAATATACACTCCAGATTTTCTGTGTGTGCAACTGTTCTGGCCCATAAATAGGTCAGTATAACCATTGCAGTCATCTTGGTCCTAAAGATTAAGAAGGGCAAGACATATTGCTACGGCGATATCTCAACTCGGCCACCTTTTGTTGGGTTAGGTATAGCGTTACACACAGAACTTCTTAATACGCAGAATGAAAGACAACACTAATTCAGCTATACGAAGTGCAATGCGGCAAGTGATTGCAAATATAAATGTTTTGGGGGCATTTCAGAAGACACAGAATCTGATATATGTAAAATATATATTGTTATATACAAAAAAAAAAAAGGCCATGGAATGAATTGTAGCCATTCTTGTCCAATGAACCATAATCTTCTTAATCTTCTTCCCAATCTGTTTACTAAGGAGTATTGTCTTGAAAGCTTGAATATTGAAGCAGCACCAGAGGTTACTGTAGATTAAGAAAGAAAGAAAGAAAGAACCTTAAGTATTACATATAGGATAAAATGTAATTATATTAGACTGAGTTTGACTCACTGCCAATGGATTTAAATCAACAGATTTTCACTGCAATTAAATGGGTATCAAATTACGACTTATTGTTATTGTGCACTGTGCACAGACACCTCACCCTCGGGAGCCGAGAAGAGAAGGACCAGGCCAGTTATAGTTAAAAACAGACCACAATGTTATTGATTACAGCACACAAGCAGGGTTGGGTAAGCATAGGGCAAGGACCAGTAATCAGAGACCAGACTAGCTGTTGGATGCTTGGCCCCATCCCCAATGTCAGTGGCAGAGCAAGTCCATCCTGGGGGTGACTGGGAGTGGCCACCGGGACCACATAACACCGGTTCTGAGAGATCTGCATTGGCTCCCAGTATATTTCTGAGCACAATTCTAAGTGTTGATGCTGACCTTTAAAGCCCTAAACAGCCTCGGTCCTGTATACCTGAAGGAGCGTCTCCACCCCCATCTTTCAGTCCGGACACTGAGATCCAGCACCGAGGGCCTTCTGGCGGTTCCCTCACTGCGAGAAGTGAGCTTACAGGGAACCAGACAGAGGGCCTTCTCGGTAGTGGTGCCCACCCTGTGGAACACCCTCCTTCAGATGTGAAGGAAATAAGTAGCTATCCTATCTTTAAAAGACATCTGAAGGCAGCCCTGTTCAAGGAAGTTTTTAATATTTAACGCTGTATTGTTTTTAATGCTTGATTGGGAGCCGCCCAGAGTGGCTGGGGAAACTCAGCCAGATGGGCGGGGTATAAATAATAAATTATTATTATTATTATTATTATTATTATTATTATTATTATTAGGCACCTTGGGCAGGGCCAGCTGGGGCAGGACGCTCTGCGGGGCCTCCGAGGAGTCTGTCTGCCTCCTCCCACTCAGCTGCCCTACAGCTGAGGGGGAGGCAGCAGGTGGACCGTTTGTGGCAGCATGGAGCCTGCGGACGCCCAAGCCACCATGTCACTCCCAGGAGCAACGCATGGCTCGGGCATTCTGCAGGCCCCGCAGTGAGTGCCGCCTGGCATTTTGTCACCGCCTCAATGGTGACACCCGGGGCACACCGTCCCGGGGGTCTATGGTACCCACTATGGCACAGTCCATGCATCTGGGTGACCCCCTGGCAATCTGGGCTGGATGGTGAAGTAATTGAGTCTGCCTTAGCCATGGCCTAGGCCGAATGCACTGTTCCCAATGTCACATAAAGCCCCGCTCCCCTCTTAAGTTAAAAATCCTACCCAAATACCTTTTCCCACCCCTATTTGTGACAGAAATATGAACACTGAAAAGTAGAAATAGCTCGTGCTGGTGGGGAAGAGAAAAGCTCAGCATCAGTGCCAATGTGTCATGGGCCAGGAGTTGGCTTCACCTGAAGGAGGAGAAGGTGAAGTGACTCCACCTGCTGCTGATCAGCCTTCTTGCTCCTGATGAGCACCAGCTGGCTCCAGCTTTCTTAAGCAGGGTTTCCAGCCTCAGTCAGTTGTTGGAAACAACATTTGTCATTCCTGACCAGACCTTGCTGCTTCTTGTTTCTTGCAACCTTGGACCCTTGGGCTTTCTTGACCCCTGGAACATCTGACAACGTGGACTGAAATGCCCCTCACCTTAGGACTCGACTTAACCTTGTATATGGATTCTGCCTCCAGGCAAGTACCCCCCTGAGACCCAACTAGTTGGCTGGCTTCTCCTTCCACTGAGCTCTGCTGTGGCTGTCAGCACAGGACTACATCACAGTCGGGTGTGAGAAAACAATCCATGCCAGCCCTGTCAACCATTGACCAACCACGTTCCCAGGAAAGGCTTAGCCCTGAGGGGCTAATCCTCATTGGGCTATTCCTATTGCCCCCTTTTCCCTTTAAAGAACAATTGTGTCCTATAAACCTCAAGATCCCCCAGACATCAATATGCTGGTGGACTCCCACTAATTTCCTCAGTGGCCTCCTTTTAGCTCCATTTCTACTGGTAATCACAGCCAGAATTTGCTCATGGTAAGGCTTGCTTATTGCAATATCGCCCCTCTATAGCCTATTTTAAATGGCTCACAAACAAAACAGAGATCTGAAATTCTTATTTCCTACTCCCATGACAATAGCATAAAAACTAACAGTTTTGCATTCTGCATTGCATAAGTTTATTACTTTGGAAAACAGAAGGTGATTACTAAGCATTTAATGTAATATATATATATGCCTGAATAACCTCAGAACAGTTGCTGCTGAACAGTTCATGCTTCAGATACACCTAAGGCCTAAACAGAGGGAGCTGCCAGTCAGCATAAAAGGTAAAACGGCTGTATTTCCAAGTGAGATTAAATGTTAGGTGAATATTGCTAAACAGACTAAAAACAATGGAAAGAGAGATCCTCCTCTTATCAGAAACCGTGCCTTCAGGTCTATTGGCCAATAGTTCAAATGCTACTATCCCTTTTACTTTGTGATTTGTGGTCACTTAACCACAGCTGTGAGACCTTCAGGCCAAGGACTAAGAGAAGCTGCTTTTCACAGCAGACACATATTGAGAAGGTTAAGGGAAGAATTATGTGGGCAGTTGGGTTATTCAGACTGGCTGATTTTGCAGCAGGAGAGAAGCTATTCTAAAAACAAGTTTCCTTGTAATACACTGCTAAGAAAGAAGAAGAGGCAACTATTATTATATCTATTGCTAACTTTTTTTAGTTTTTTTATGGGATGCGGGTGGCGCTGTGGGTTAAACCACAGAGCCTAGGACTTGCTGATCAGAAGGTCGACGGTTCAAATCCCTGCGATGGGGTGAGCTCCCGTTGCTCAGTCCCTGCTCCTGCCAACCTAGCAGTTTGAAAGCACATCAAAGTGCAAGTAGATCAATAGGTACCGCTCCGACGGGAAGGTAAACGGCGTTTCCATGTGCTGCTCTGGTTTGCCAGAAGAGGCTTAGTCATGCTGGCCACATGACCCAGAAGCTGTACGCCGGCTCCCTCGGCCAGTAAAGCGAGATGAGCGCTGCAACCCCAGAGTCAGCCACAACTGGACCTAATGGTCAGGGGTCCCTTTACCTTTACTAACTTTTTTTTAAAAAAAAAGATAACTTGTGGGCAGTCTCACCTATAGTTTAACAACTGTGGATATTAAATTGGTTGTTCAAACCTCAAATAATTCTCCCCCCCCCAAAAAAAAAAAACCAGGTCCATGAGCAGCATCTTAAGTTACTCCACAGCAAATATCATTTGTAACCCTGTTTATACAGAGAATTAAAATGGTCAGAGGCCCCCTTAAGAGTGCTTCTGGTAGCTGCTGCTTTATGTTAGCCACTTTGAGACTCCTTCGGGTAGTGATAAAGCGGGCTATCAAATCCAAACTCTTCTCTTCTCCTCTTCTTTATGAAAGTTTTGAAGTTGAGAGATGGCAGTGGAAGCTGTTTCTCCGGTACCCCATTGCAATGCCCCTCAGGGAAAAACAAATTAGTCTGTAGACCCGGTTTTCCAGCATACCAGTAAAAGCAGGGGTCTGGAAACTTTTCCAGCAGTGGGCCGGTCCACTGTCCCTCAGACCTTGGGGGGGCAGACTATATTCGGGGGGGGGGGAGATGCAAGAGCACCATGGGTCCCAGTTGCTGTTTACCTGTATCTTGTGAGCGGCAGGGGCTGGCAGCGGCAGCGGAGGGACGATGAGCAAAAGGACTCTGGAGAGGGGCTGCTTAAAATGGCAGCCGCTCGAGTACTGCTGCTGCTGCTGGCACCAACAAAGCCCAGCCCGCTTCCTCCTCTAGGCAGGGCGGGGAGAAGTCAGAAGGGAGGGAGGATGCGCCGCCCTGTGTGAGGGAGAGGGAAAGAACACGCACGCGCTGGCGGGCCACACAGCGATTCCTGGACCGTTTTTAACATATTGAGCAATAAAATCCAAACTCTTTTATAGAAAGATAATGAAATGCAATACATAAAAAGAAAATAATATAAAGAAAAGTATTCCAACGAAGCCCCTTTCATGTAAATTGTTTTTATTTTGGTGGTGGTGGTGATAGTGAGATGCCCTTGTTCCTAAACAGCAGAGATGTCGTCTTGTACATAAACAATACTGAAAATGAGATCAAACACTTTGAAAGAATGGCTTTGTAATATTCTTGTATATATTCATCTACACCAAAAGCTACCTTTCAGAGGCTAATCTAAGCATTCACCATAGTGTTCTTGTTTACACAATGATAATATCACACAATTAATCAGTACTCTGGAGTTTTGTTTGTTTATAATGCTATTAGCATTGCATTGGATAGTTTGCAGAAAGCCGATTGACTCCTTAATGCATTAAATCCTTTGAAAAGGATATTTCAGACTAAATTGCTCTGGCTTCTTATTTGTCATTGTATCATCTGTGAGAACTGAAAATCAATCATCCATTGTGCTTTTTTCCTATTCAGGAGGGGGTGGGGAGCTCATAGTCACAGTGCAAGGGAATTTCATGATGCTCCAGAGAGAGAAAGCAACAATTATAAGCACCTTCTAGTACATTACTGAATAAAATATGGATAATATTTTTCACGTGTTTTCATATAAACTCTTAAGCCTGTAAAGAACACTTACGACAGGAGTGCCAGCTTGCCCCTGCAACCGCGGGTGTCTGGGGCCTTGGGTGCCATGCTGTGTGCATGGCCTTGGCATTGAAATTTGTGGGTGCATAGCCACTTCATGGAGAATTTTGTGAGTGCTCGGGCACCCAGGGCCTCAGGGACTGGCACCTATGACTTAGGATTAGGTTACTCGATTTTTTTCAATGAATCCAGGGACACTTTTTTTCTTCTTCTTTTGAAGCTGAGTAGCAACAGGGAGTCAGTAGTGGGGATGGTAAGGCAAAAGACCCTGGGCCCAAGCACACATGCATATTGTATAAAGGTGCAAAGACCTTCTTTTGCACCCTGTGAAACATAAATGCTCTGAGTTTTTTAAAAAAAATGGGCAATGGCGCACTGCTCACCTTTGACTCCCGAGACTCCCTCAATCTCCTTCCCCCTTCCCCTTTTGTTTTGACTGATCGGGGAGGCTTGGGAGTTGCAGGGTTTCCCAGTTTAAAAAAAACCCCTGCACATTTATGTTTCACAGGGTGTGAAAGAAGGGTTTTGCACCTTGCGCCCCTCCTATGCAACAGCAGCCTGCCTCTGACTCCCAAGCCTCCGCCGATCTGTCAAAACAAATGGAGAAGGGGGAAGGAGATCTGTACCGCCGGACATTCCTGGTTTCCAGTGGCGGTGGCAGCAAGCAGCTCCTGAAGCCAGCCAGAGCCAACTGTGCTACCAGGCTGGCTCCAAGCTGCTGAAGCTGCCGCTGCCACGTTTCCCAGGGACAGATTAGCAAATCTGGGGACATTCCAAGGCTGGAATTTGTCTGGGGAGAGATTTGCAAATCTGGGGACTGTCCCCGGAAACCGGGGACATCTGGTAACCCTAACTTAGGATGATATTCAATTGCAGCCAATTGCAGGAGGTGACTTACACAACAGCCATTCTAGGACTTCCTGAGCCCTTACATTCTATCCTGATCGCTAAGCATATCCAGTGGAGTACTGTTAGTTGCCCCATGTATTACAAAGACTGGCCTCAACCAGAAAGCAAGCATTTAGTGTTGCTGGTCCCATGCTGTGGAACTTTTTTCAGCAGAGATTCAGAGCATCTCGTGAAGACTTCTTTATGCCTTTGCAGCTATGGTTGGTGATCGTTAAGCTTGGGTGCAATCTTGTTGCACATCCACTTGCATAAACACAAGTGATTTCTAGGAAACTTATCTCCAGGAAGTATGTTTAGGGTTTTATAGCTTTAATAAAGTTTATTTGCAATGAGCTATGGAGGAACTATTGCCACAAGCTGTGAGGAAACCCCTCTTTGCTACCAGTGTTTTGTCGAAAATAATCCCACACTTTAGTGTTTGTTTTCTTTGCTTAAGATATAACCTTTTACTTGGCTCTCGCTCGTTTACTACTGCCACCATACATTTAAATACTAGGTCAATTATGTGCCTCTGTTTACCCAACAGTAACTGTGGGTAACAGTGGGACGAAACAGCACAGTTTCTACTTTAAATGGTAAAACAAAGTAAATCATATTTTATTTCAAAATAATTCTTATAAACATGGATACTATGAACTTAGTAACAGTTTCTTTCACTCAGAATAGTTTCAAAATAAGGTATCTGTTTCTTTAACAATTTTGCTCTTGAGTGATTCAGTTCCTTCCCCTTTTCAGACCTACAGCAATTTCCCCTAAGCAACCCCTACCCAGTTAACATTAATCAGCTAGGCACTGAGGACTCCCTCTGGAGTCTTTCCAGGTTCTTTCAGGAGTTCTGAAGTATTTACCAGGATCCAACAACCTCAGATGCTCAGCAATCTCATGGACCCTTGGCTTCAGAGCTGTCTTAAAGGTTGTCTCTTGGGACACATGTTCTTCCCCGCAGTAACCCTTAGCTGCAGCCAGTGATTTCAGCTCTTGGCTACTCTCAGGAGTCCTTAGCCTCCTGGTCCCCTGCCTGACTTCAGCTTCTTCCTTCAGTTGAATCTCCTGTCCTCTTCTGTGCACACAGGCTCATTATCCACTGTGCTGTGAGAACTGCTCTTTATGCTGTATGATAACTATAGCAAAGCTGTCCATGACATGTAGTGATGATGACTCTCCTGGGTCTAAGAAACAAGTTTGCTGGCAGGGCCAGCTCCAGGTTTGTGAGAGAGAGACTGCCACGGTGCCCTGCGGTGGGTCCTCAACTTGCTGTACAATCAGTTCAATAGTATTGCATATCTTCACGCAGAGTGTGAGATTGTAAACTGGCTATTATTTCTGAAAATCCCATCATATTTTGTTCCATTGTAGCTGTTATAGCAAAGGAAGCATTAATACTTAATCTGATTTTATAAGCGGCAGAAAGGCTTGATAATTTTGCTTCCAACTATTCTAAATGGTAATCAGGTGTTAGATTTCTTGTCTCTGACCAGGAGGGACGAGCCATTGAGGCATAATTCCTCTCCCCTCCAAGCTTGTATGAGCCATGATTTTGCTCAGGTTGCGCCTATAAATTATCATTTATATGGCAAAATTGCTACATAAGGAGCTTTGCAATGTGTTTCCAAGCAATCCTCAAAATGATCATTTTATAGATGCAAAGGAAAAGACAATCTTTTTGACAAGACCACCCAATTTCTTTCATCAAACTGCAATTAGAACTCATCATAATTGTAGTAAGTGTACGGCATTTGATAGAACTTAGGGGTTTGTTTGTTTGTTTGTTTGTTTTTTAAAGTAGACCTCATAACTCCGTTTTTTAGGCACCATTACCTAGAGGCGGTTCCAGAATGCAGTCTAATCGAACTAATGTCCTTCCTATACCCTGTGGACTAATTGAATCAATGCAGTAAGGAATCAAGTATGCTTAAATAAAATGCCCAGTGAAGGATGCTGAGCAAGGAGAATGATGACCACTATTAACGTTTTGGTGGAGACTAAGAAAAGTAGTGACTAGGATAAATAACATGGGTAGTAAGGACAGAAAGTATTCAAAATATAATGGCTGTTAGCTTTTAATGGACAGAAGTAATTAGTTCAGGAAATGGTATATAATTCCTTTTCTATTTTGTGTCACCAGTTCCTGTACTTTGTATTAATTGCATTAGCTATTGGCCTTAGCAATTCTAGATGTAAATATAAATACAATAAATTAATCCAATTCCTCCTTCCCCATGGAGCACCCTGTCCCAACTTCCATGCTATTTTGGAATGTCCTTGACCTTGAGCAAATTTGGAGGGGCACAGGGAGCTGAAGCAGAAAGGAGGAATCAGCAAAAATTGCCTCTTTCCTTTTAACCTTACTGGAAGTCTCTGCTGGATCAAAGCTATTACATGAGTGGAGTGGCAGCACTGGACTCCAGCCCATTTTTTAAGTCTAGTAGACTTTTTGCATAACTTATCTGCTACATACACAACCATGGTAGAATCATAGAATTGGAAAAGACCCCAAGGGTCATCAAGTCAACCTCCTGCAATGCAGGAATCTCAACTAAAGCATCATGAACATGAAATTTATTACGGCCAGAGACCAGCTTGAGAAACACAAATGGAACTACAGTCCCAATAGCAAAACAAACACTTAAAACAATATACAACAATGGATTTTAAGCTTAAAAGTGTGATAGGCATATATACACATAAAAACTTTAAAATAGACTACCTTAGAGAAATGACCCAAAGTCGCTCATGGATCCAGGTTTGGGAATTATCTTAACAAACTAGATTGAATCGGGGGGTGGTCTGCGCCTACAGATCTGTGTGCAGAATCTGGCGACAATTCAGGTCATCTTGGGGTCTTTGCCTAACGGGAGAAGATCAAATTTTTGCTTTGCCGGGAGGTCAGCAAGCCTCACCAGCAGGGGGTCAATGGTTTCTCTGCGTGCCTCATCGTAAAAGGGACATCTAAAAAATATGTGTTCAGGGCTTCCTATATCCCCCAAAGGGCAGGCGCAAATTCTCTGGTCATATGGGACTTTTTTAAAGGATCCTTCCAAAATTGGCGAGGGCAGAGCCGAGCTTCTGGCAACTGTAAAAGCTCTTCTTGCATTTTTGGATACAAGAAAAAAGAGAGATGCTGCAGGTACACCTATATATCTCTCGATTTCTAAAATTTTGTAGTCGGAGCACCTTGTCTCTCAGTGTCTATAATTCTTTTCCTAACCATTGCCAACCAAAGCATCAATGTGTCATTCAGCCAGATACAAATCTACGTAACAGTTACCTTGTTCAACCCATGTTTTACCAGCTCACACAAATATCATGGGGGACTTTGTCAAAAGCCTTACTGAAATCAAGATACACTATGTCTACAACATTCCCCTGATCCACCAAGCTTGTAACCCCATAAAAATGGGGGGCGGGGAGAAATTAAATTCATCTGCCATGTCTTGTTTTTGAGAAACTCATGCTGGGTCTTAGTAATTCCCGTTGAGTCTTCAACAAGAGAGAATGCTAATTGAGGAAGAACAGCCGTATATTGTACCATTTCCAATGTAGTTCTATTTTTTTTTCAAGTAAATCTAACCACAGGGTAAAAATAAGTGAAATGAAATATAGTGGAATAAGTCCTTTATGAAATTCACCCTGCAGACACACAAATGAAGTTCAAAGGGAGGGTCCCATTGGGCATATTCACAGCCGGCTTTTAGCTGGGTGGGTTTTTTCTTTTTAACATATAAAGTTTTGTGGTTAATGTGAGTCTGCTACCACCAGGCTTATTTTGCTGCTGACTCCGTATTTTACTGTAGACTGTTGTCTGAGTTTACTGAATTTTAAAATGGTTTTAATTATTGACTATGGTCAGTTGGAAACGGCAAGCTTCACAGCTAAGGGGGGCTTCATCTAATTTCATCCCCATTTCTCTCTCCATTTCCTACACATTCCTTGACCAATCCAGAAGGATCCTCCAATCACCAGAATTTTAAAGGTTTACCGCACTGGTCACAGGAATAGGGCTTCTAACCAAGCTCATTACACATACACTTGTCTGGATCCAACCCATTGTGTATAAAGATGATCACCTATAGGAACTGTATTTTTGAGCAGGAGTCCTTTGCCATTAGCAGCTGTAAGACTGGTTATATATATAGCTAGTAAAAACATGGTAGAAAAAGTTGCACTTGGTGATCTTCAGCTAATAATACAGCTTTTAATGGTACTGAGCTTTTACCAGAGAACAAGGCAGTGATTTTGTTAAATCATGGTTCTCATAAACCGTTCTTTACCATTATAGCTGAACTGGGACACACACTTTTCCTCCTGGGCACGTGATTGAACTTTTCTGTGCATAGAAATTCACTTGAGCAAGATCTCTTTGAAAAACAAGAGCATATATTTTCCTTTATCAAAACATGGTTTACATGAATAAACATCATACTGTTTCGAGGATTACTGGTTGTGCATGAAGTCACCCATATCTTAGTCATTTATTTATTTTAAAACTGATGTGATGTATTTATTTTTGTCCTGACAAATTAAAAAAGGGGGCTTAAAAAGTTGTTCCTTTGTTTTTGCTATTGTTTTCAGTTTAAGATGAAAAGGCTTTTTATATTTCCAGAGAACATAGCAAAACTGTAACATAACTTTTAACATGTGGACTGTATAAAGTAATATACTCCAGAATACAGATGGTTAACCCTACTACCCTGGGAACACATTATTGCTCAGTGCTGAAATTCTTTAGGCTCTGGTACCGGTGGGAGCTGTTTGAAACCTGCAGCTGAGAATACTGAACAGCAGGGATGCAGATGAGCACTACGAGTTCTTCCCTTTTTACCAAATGTTTTGCCAGCCAACCAAGTGGGTTTTGTTTTTGTTTAATTAAGTGTTCTGACAATATGAATTGATACTATATCATGTCTTATTTGCACATATGTCTGGAAGTCAAAGGGATGCTGAAAATACCTAAAAGGGTCTTCAGCATTTTGCTGCCTATCAAAATAGTAGAATTGCCACCTAAATATTGCCAGAAGCAAGCTTAGGGGTTCTACTGTAGGTGAGCTACCTGAGGAGTAGCATGGGGATAGTCTCCTTCACGCTCCCCAACATCGCTTTTGCTGCTCCCATAGTTCTCTATACATTGGGGGGCTATATTTCTGCAGCAGAAAGTCCACTCTACTCATGAGATATCAAGTTTCTAAATTGCACGCGGAGTCAACATGATTAGGAAAGGCTTCCCACTGCAGACATACAGAGAGGCCTGGGGGAGCAATGATGTTGACACAGTGCAGGCAACAAGACCAGGAAGCACATCTGCCCTTCCCCTCTTCTCATGTAAGGAGGTACGCCTGAAGAGAACTTAAGACTACAGTGGTACCTCCATTTATGGATGGGATCAATTCTGGAGGCCTGGCCGCATCCCAAAAACTTCGTAACTGGAGGCGCCCTTCTGCTCACACATGCAGCGCGATTGAGCATTTCTGCACACGTGATTGAGCACTTCTGCGCATGCATGTGCAGGTATACTTCCGGGTTTGCCGCGTTCGCAACCCAAAGTTTACATATCCAGAGGGATACGTAAGCAGGGGTACGACTGTACCAAAATTCTTCAGGTCAGGTGGGTAAGATGGGGGCATGTTCCTAGTTGCCCAGCGTTGCTGTTTTCTGAAGAATAACAGCACAGTATTGATGGTAATATAGTTTTCTGCTGTTTTAATCCTTGTTTCAAAGTTCATGGCAAATTGATTTTCATAAGACAAGTGTTCTACACCCACCCCTCACTCGAGATACCTCTAGAAACAAAATTGACAGAATAAATGTTTCCTCTTATAACCAAGAAAACAGCAAGAACTCAGGAGGGATACATCAGGTTGTGTCATAAAGTTGACATATCTTGTCACTTCTCCAGTGCTCCTGAGAAATGATTGCTCTCTCACTTTGCTCCTGTGGTTTGGGTTTTTGGCTTTTGATAGTCACTGTATAGATCGTTTATCTACTTGCCTGGTATTTTCTTGAAGGCTTCCAAGAAACATACATTTTATTCCTGTGCCCCAGGAAGCAATAGTACTTTATGCAATTATATTATTTCACTTGTCTTGCTTTGATTGCATATGTGTATGTTGTTGTTGTTTTATCTGAGTGGCATGATGGTTTGAGCCATCTGGATTGTTTTACTACAATATTCCTTGAATAGTTCACTGCTGCTTATTTAGCTTTCACTGTAATTTTGAGTTAATAGCTAGGGGTTCAAGGTTTTGTATGGAAGTGCTACTATTAATAATACTTTGTGTGCACCCTTGAGATTCCATATCTCACCCTCCCTTTATGGGTAGTAACAGAGCCAGTGTGGTGTAGTAGTTAAGAGCAGTAGACTCGTAATCTGGTTAACCGGGTTCGCGTCTCTGGTCCTCCACATGCAGCTGCTGGGTGACCTTGGGCTAGTCACACTTCTTTGAAGTCTCTCAGCCCCACTCACTTCACAGAGTGTTTGTTGTGGGGGAGGAAGGGAAAGGAGATTGTTAGCCACTTTGAGACTCCTTCGGGTAGTGATAAAAGGGGATATCAAATCCAAACTCCTCCTCCTCCTCCTCCTCCTCCTCTTCCCCTAAAGGACAGGCGCAAATTCTCTGGTCATATGGGACTTTTTAAAAGGATCCTTCCAAAATCGGCGAGGGCAGAGCCGAGCTTCTGGCAACTGTAAAAGCTCTTCTTGCATTTTTGGATACAAGAAAAAAGAGAGATGCTGCAGGTACACCTATATATCTCTCGATTTCTAAAATTTTGTAGTCGGGGCACCTTGTCTCTCAGTGTCTATAATTCTTTTCCTAACCATTGCTAACTAAAGCATCAATGCGTCATTCAGCCAGATACAAATCTACATAACAGTTACCTTGTTCAGCCCATGTTTTACCTGCTCACACAAATATCATGGGGGACTTTGTCAAAAGCCTTACTGAAATCAAGATACACTATGTCCACAACATTCCCCTGATCCACCAAGCTTGTAACCCCATAAAAATGGGGGGGGGCAGGGGCTGAACTATTAATAATACTTTGTGTGCACCCTTGAGATTCCATATCTCATCTTCCCTTTATGGGTAGTAACAGAGCCAGTGTGGTGTAGTAGTTAAGAGCAGTAGACTCGTAATCTGGTTAACCGGGTTCGCGTCTCTGGTCCTCCACATGCAGCTGCTGGGTGACCTTGGGCTAGTCACACTTCTTTGAAGTCTCTCAGCCCCACTCACCTCAGAGTGTTTGTTGTGGGGGAGGAAGGGAAAGGAGATTGTTAGCCACTTTGAGACTCCTTCGGGTAGTGATAAAAGGGGATATCAAATCCAAACTCCTCCTCCTCCTCCTCTTCCTCCTCCTCCTCTTCCTCCTCTGCTTCTGCTTCTGCTCCTGCTTCTTCAAGTCAATGGATATGAGCTTGAGATCTAATCTATGTCCCCAGAAACAAGGCCCCAGAATCAACACATTTACCATTTCTGTATATGTTGAGAACCTTTCTATTCACCTTGGTGTTTTCTGACATGTGAGGCCAGACACTATGGCTTTAAGAATTTTTTGGTTATTAATTATTTTTAAACATTTATTGGTTTTTAATTATGCTGTATATTTGCATATTTTATTGTTTTACATTTTATCATTGTACACCATCTGGAAATGTGAGCATGGTGAGCAGCATATAAATATTTTAAAATATTACACAAATAGGAGAGTGAGGTAAAAGAATGAGATGGTAGTGTTTTGGTGTGTACTACTTGCAGATGCACTTGCAGTGACACCCCCCCACACACACCTCCAGGGAGCAAGGCCTGAGTAAAGAAGGTGAACAAACTGGACAGGACAACATTCTTTGATTTTAAAAATTGGTCATAACTTTACTGATTTCAGATGTAGGTTGGATTTGGCTTAGGCATTGGGTGTATATCAGGGGTCAGCAACCTGCAGCCCATGGGCCACAATTGGCCCACAGGGGTCGTTTAAACGGTCCACGAGCCACCCTTGAACTGAGCTGCCCGCTCGGCAAGTCCCCGAGCACTGCCCTAAAGGGGCGCAACACAGAGCGGGGACTCACTTCTGCGGCGCCGAAAATCACATCTGCACATGTGCAGATGCCGGAAATTGCGTCTGCACAGATGCGATCCAGCCCACAGGGTGATCTCCGCTTGAGTGAATTGGCCCAGGCAAGGTAAACCTTGCCAACCCCTGGTGAGTATCATTCAAAGTCTCTCTCTCCCCCCCCCCCCCGGTGAAGGGCTGTTGCATCACAGGGTCAAGCCCAGTATTAACAGGACCTTCGCGAACCACAAGTCTACATGGATAACCCTCCCAACCACTGAAGGAAGCTCTATATGGCCCATCTGCCGCACAGCGTGGCTTTTGGACAGAGACTTCCTACTTTAACGGGGTAACCTGTTATCACACATTTCTGAGCTGGGGGTGATGCACCATGAACCCCGAGATCAGACACAGACAGCTTTTATCAGGTCCCAAGCCCCACCCACTTGACCCAGATTCAAATAAACAGATGGGGGGAGTCTGCCACTCCCCAGTGGGCAGCTGAAGAGTTCACCAACAGCCAACCGCCTAACCCAGGTGTTACTCCCAAAGCGTAGGTGTTTAGAGGGATGGGCTGTAACAGCTGCCCACCCCGTGACCATTCTCAATGTAGGTAGCAGATACATTAAGCCCCCCTTGAGGACAGTGTTGGACATGGTACCGGGGCTGCAGGGGATAAGGGGATTGGCAAAAGTTGCATCTCTCCCCTCCCCCACCAGCCAGCTTCTCCACCAGTGTGAATTCACCCTACTAGTGCTTCATTCCTGCCCCTCTCTGTCCCTGGTAGGCAACAGGGATGTTGGCAAGCAAAGGGCAAGTGACTGCTGCTGCCCCACACTGCCATTTGCAGGGGTCCTCCACTGGAGCAAATGCCTTCCATGGATGGAAGGATACAGGAACCCAACAGAGATAGTGAACAAGAAAGAGAAAAGAACAGGGGGTATTTTCCTATTTGCCAACATCGAGAAGCACACACTGATGCAGTTTTATTCAGTGAGCCATAATTGTAATCTGTTTTTAGCTACTGTGTTATTTAATTTTTTTGTAGAAAGTCTACTTGAAAATTAGCTGGGAAATGCAATGATCTGGTTAGTAAACAATCATCCTTATCAGTTACCTTTTTTTATTTTTTAATTAAGAAGCAATGTCAGTTGAAGATAGCATCACAAAAGTATCAGCTCTTCCTCGTTTCAGAAATTCTAATGTTTGAGGCTGCTGGAGGCTTGTCGCTTAAGTAATTTGCATTAACCATGTCTAGGAAGGAGGGCATTCTGCCCAGCAGCATCTGCTGCCCCTACAAGAATTAAGGTGATAAAGAGAAAACCAGGAAATTACAATTAACTTCAGAGGAACCCTGACTCATTCAGCAGACAACACACAAAACCTGAGACATAGACATGCATCGAAAGGAAGCCCACAACAAGGGTGTGGTGGGGAACCTAAGTAATACCATAGATCCAAAAAGGCTTAGTAATTTACAGAAAGTGGGGAAAGAGTTTAGAGAGCTGATTATATATTATAAAGGTGAAAGGCCTTTCACTTCCCCTGGCCTGGCCCTCACATCCTGTCCACCAATAAGTGTGGATGGCCTGGCAATATGTACCTCACTCTTATACAAAAAATATTCCACCTAGAAATGCGACTGCTTCACCTAACAGAGAAGGCTGGTTACAGGGCTGATCAGATACTTGAATTCTCCTGGAAACAAGTCATGGGACTCATTCAGAAAAGTAGTAGTACTTGTTATCCATATACAATCAGTTTCCAAACTGGAACAATTTCCATTACCCATTTATCAAAATTGCATTCTTAAAGTAAAAGGGTTGTGTGCCACCCCGAATCTCCATAGGGTTCCAAGCACTCACCCACGGTTGTATTTCTGTTGGGAAATCAAGACACAACAGAGACCAGTGTCTTTAAGAAATATGGTTTATTGTACACATATTTTAGACCTGGGTCTACTTTGAAGAGAGTTCAGAGCAGTACATCTCCAGAGGGGGTTGTTCCTCCCAGCAGTACAGCACTGTAGTCCAGGCATCATTTCTGTTCTTCTATCCCAGTCTGCCAAGATGGCCTCTAAATTTCAAAAGGACACATTATTTACTGTGTGAAATCACACTTCCTATAATCTCCCCCTCCCAGCTCAATTTGCCCAGAGCTCTGGCAGAGGATCATTGACTGGCCATTGTCCAGCTGTTACTCCCTGATGGACCTTCTCCCCAGGCAATTTTCTGGTTTCAATCTGACATCTGACATCTTCCCTTCAATATTGTAAATAGTATCTAAATTCTACCATTTATTGATTTCTAACATTCCCCAAATCTAGCAGTTATGGGTGTCCTTGCACCTCCAAACTCTGTTACCCCAGATCTGTAAAAAAAAATACATTCATGTTAGACAGTGCCAGAAAAAAGAGGTGCCAGAACTCGCCATGAACACCTCCCTTGTTCTCTTAAAATGGCAATGGTGCCCATCTGAAAGGTGTCGGAACTGAGTTCTGGTGAGTTCCTCCCGTCTCTTCAGTCTCATTAGTACTTGTATGCTGGAAGAAGGCAGTCGAACACGGAACACGAGCAAGGAGGAAGAGCAAGACCAGGAGTCTCCAGTTGCTAGTGAGGCACCTGCAGGACTGTGGCTTGGAACATTACTGCCAATTCTGGCAGGAGTCCATTCTCTCCTCACAGTTCAGTCTGGAATCTGCAGCTTGGTGTCATTGGTCCGTTCTAACAGCATGTCATGCTCCCACCACATTTTTGCTGCATATTTAGACTGTGATTAGAGGTGGTGAATACATGTTTTAAATAAATGAATAGTGTAAATTTCTATTTATTAATTTCTGGTGATAACATTCTGATGTTTTATTGTGCTTAATCGCTTTTAGGTATTTTTAAATGGTTTGGAAATGTTTTAAATAAGCTTTTATTTTTAATGGTATTGCTATTGCTGAAGTGTTGTGATTAGCATTATTTCAACATTTTCTTTGAACCTCAATATGAGATGACATTTTCTCTGTGTTTCTTTTTTTACCTGTTTCAGGTCTCAGGGTGGAGAATTTGGAACTGAATCAAAATCTACACACTCAGGGTAAGACTGATAATTTCTGTTACATTTTTTTGCTGCAAAGTGCTTAATAATCTAAGAAATTAAATTCTAGTGAGAAGGTGCTCTACTCAGAGATGGATAACAGGCATGTTTTTGCTATTTGAAGTTATTTTGAGACAGCAGGAAGTTACGTGGCATATATGTGGGCAGATGTTTCTGCAGTTTCAGTTTTAAGAAGCCAATAAGATGGTCCTTGTTTCTATCTAGAATTGGTTGAACAAATCAGTGCTTTTTGACAGACATATGTTACCATGTTTGAGTTTCAGGTAGGTAGCCGTGTTGGTGTGATGCAGTCGAAATAAATAAATAAAAATTGTCCAGTAGCACCTTAGAGACCAACTAAATATGTTCTGGGTATAAGCTGTTCTGTGCATGCACACTTCTTAATGTTTGAACTGTTCTTGTAGATCCTGTATTTTTGCACTGGCCATGATCCAAAGACACATAGGACAAACCTTTTATAGTGAGCCAAAATTTAATGTCCATGGTGAAGTCTCTCTTTGAAGTTTAGGTTAAACTCTTGTTTGTAGTCCTATGGTTTGGGGAAAGGTGTGATTTCAAAGTAGATTTTGAAACATACCTGAGATATAGTTGCTTTTTAAAATGGGAGATGTTCTGCTGAAATAAATTCCAGTTATAAACAGAAAAAAAAGATTAATGGTAAGAGATTCCATGATGGAAAGGAATAAAGCCTACCAGAAGTAGAAAGTAAAATGTGCTTTATCACCTGTCAAGCATTATCAAAATGGGTTTCAGCAACCAAACGTTAATACCATAGCTCCAGGAAATAAAAATGGATGCTTTTTTCACTGAAAATAAAAAATTAGGGGTATGTTGTTGGGGCTTGGAACAGTTTTATATCCTATGCATTCCAATAAACAGAGGGGGGAACCTCTCAAAAAAAACCCACAGCTCTAAACCTATTGAGAATAGAGATTTTCAGATGATCCTGTACTGCATTTTCACATGGAAGTAAGTTTGTTTAACAGAATTTACTCACAATAAGTAGCAGTCTGCTGTGATTTAACAGCCAACAAAGTAACTGTGAAAGTTGAACTGATAACCTTAACACTGTTTCCAGAATGCTCTGTGATGTTTAAGACTGTTCTATAGGATTATGGATAATAAACTCAAATGCTTGTTTACACAGAGATGCTCTAGTTAGCATTCCACTGAGATAAAGCTTATAAGGTAACATCATTTGTATTACACAAATTAGCTGTCATGCACAGAACATTTGGGCAGACAACAAAAGCCCCAAAGAGCAGAAAACCCAAGCCCAGGAGAACTAGCTTGTCAGCTTTGTTTTGTGGTTTTGTTGATTGTGTGAAAACAGCAGTATCAAATGTATTCCAGGAAAAGTGATATGCCTCACTACCCCCTTCCACTGTAAAAATACAACCTCAACTGTTTAAAGCCAAGTATATGGTTCCATTCACGAAACGCCTCTGAAGGGGGTTGCAAAAATGAAGGTTTTTCCTAAACAATATATGATTCATCTGGCGGGGGGAAGTTTTGCTGTACCCAGTTGTCCCTGAATGTACAAATCTTGCTTTCTTTTAAAATGTATTTTTACATATTATGATGGGGGATATTATTGGGTTATTCAAGAATCAGTAGCTTCCTCTGCGTTCCCATCATTCTTGGTCTACTCCTTGACCAGCAGCATTTGATTAACAACTTTGAGATGAAACCATATTTTTGTTAACCATTCTGATATTGTTGCATGCCACCCCAGTAGTGCGAGATTCCATGCTTTCTAGGCCCTTACCCAGGGTTCATGTTTCCTTTTAGAATGAGGCATGGTGGAGACTGTGATTTATTTACACATGCATACAACCTGAGCATACGATGAAGAGGTTCACACCATTATCAACCCAAAAGGGTATTGTTTCTCCCATAGCGGCAACCTTGATCCAAACAGAAATCAAACATTGCTCTACAACATTGCTCTTCCCTCCCTCTCCAGCTTGCTGATTTCCTTCTAGATCGCATCACTGCCATATCCTCCAACTATCCCTATTGTAATGGGACATTTCCAGAATAACAGAAGTCATCCCAGCTTCATCCCAGAATTGGATTGAGTTGGATTGAGCTGGTGCTTGCAGCCAGCACTGATGCTTGCAGTGGTGTCATGCTCTCACAAGGGCGCAGCACCAAAAGATGCATTTGTTTTGGTATTGTGCTCCCATACAAGCCAACCGACTCACGCTGCAACAAAAGACACACTCTCATGTCCTGATTTTCATCAGGGGAATGTTGAAGGATATCCCCTGCTACCTCTGCTCCAAACTCTGCCTTTTTCTGTTGACAGAAGGGCCCCACCCATTTGCTGTCGCAGTCCGAGCCTCTAAATACCCTTTAATGGCTCTACTTACAGGGAGGTAGCAGTGTTGGTCTGTCGTAGTTGAAACAAAAGTAAATAAATAAATCCTTCCAGTAGAACCTTAGAGACCAACTAAGTTTGTTCTTGATATGAGCTTTCGTGTGCATGCACACTTCTTCAGATACACTGAAACAGAAGTCACCAGACCCTTCTATATAGTGAGAGGGTGGGGAGGGGTATTACTCAGAAGGGTGGTGGAAATGGGTGATTGGCTGATAGGTCTGGTAAACCTGTTGACGACTGTTAACGACTGGTCTTATAGGAAAAAGCAAGATGTGAGATGACTAAACATACCGTAGCTTTATCATGTACAATGAGATAAGGATCCAGTGTCTCTATTCAGACCAGGTCTATCCATGGTTTTCAGTTTGGTAATAAGTTGGTAATAAGTTGCAATTCAGCAGCTTCTCTTTCCAGTCTATTTCTGAAATTATTTTGTAATAAGACAGCTACTTCGAGATCTTGTATAGAATATCCTGGGAGATTGAAGTGTTCTCCGACTGGTTTCTCTGTCTTGTGATTCCTGATATCAGATTTGTGTCCATTTATCCTTTGGCTATAACCTCGCCAGGAGGCTAGTCTGGCTATTCCAAGAATTAGAAGCCTTGATAAATTTCATACATCCTGGATCCAGGTATTAAAGGGGTCTGGCATGCAGCATACTTCACCCCTCCCCAAACACACACACACACACACACACACACACACACACACCATACAACAGGGATAAGTAACTATGTGGCTATCTGGATGGTCCATCATTCCTGACCATTGGCCATACTTGCTGGGGCTGACGGAACTTACTGACTAGCTTACTCAATTTCAGATTGCTGGCTTATGGGAGCCCTTGAGCATTTGCCCTACTTTGGCAATGAAAGGAAACAAGCTGATGAACAAGCAAGTTGTTCCGTTTTGATTATGGAATAGTGAAATGTAAGGATACTTGGAAACGAAACGGAAATGGGAATGTTTCCTATGAAAGCTAGCCATGTAATGTTGTGCAGTTTTGAGTGAAAATCACCTGTGCATATATTTCCTAGGAAATCCCACGGAAACTTTAGAAGGTGAACTTGTTTTCTGTAGTTACTAATGACTCAAAACTGATTTAGTGTCATAGGGTTCCTCATCCCAGTCATGAAGATCTGCTTTCAAATGTAGGTGATGAAAAGGAAATCCTGCTTTTTTAAAAACCAGAAGTACATGGCCTTCTACAGTTTCATTATTTCAGTGCTCAGAGTTCTCTCTTTATAATAAAATGGTACATAGAATGACTGCATTAGGTTAATCCATAGATTATAGGATAGGGTTGAAATGAAAAGGTTTTGAAACTTTAATTTTATGTAGTCTAGGAAGGAAAAAGATGTTTAAATGGAACAAATCTAATTGAATTATATAAACTTTAAAGGGAAGTACTTGATAATGTCAGAAAGATTAGCTTCTTCTAGCACGGCATAAATGATGAGTCTATGAAGCAAAAGACAGTCTCAGAAATTTGAATTCAAATAGGCAAGGAGGAGTTCTTTGTGTAACCTGGCAAAATGCAGGAAAGTCTTACAGGCACCATTACTCAAGCAAGTCTAGGCTATACAGCAAAAGACAAAAAAATACACTGTATACTTAGTATATAGACCAGGAAATGCTTAGGAGTCTTCCAGACCTACCAGTGGTGATTTGTGTTTTAATTTATTTTGGAAAAAATTAAGCCTAATCAGTTGCATTAGAATTAGTGGTGAGAATAGAAGTATCAGTTACAATTTTATAGGTTTGTAATGAAGGCTTTTTGTGTTGCACTATCACATTGCATACATTCAAGTATTGACTAACTTTTTTTGTTTTATTTATTTATTTTGGCCTACTGATGTGTTTGGTAGGTCATAAGTAAATCACACTGAATTCAATGCGACAAACTCCCAAGTAAATCTGCATAGCCCTGCACTGTCCAACTAATAGAAATCCAATGAATTTTGTTCTTTATGCTTAATAAGGTGTTACATGCTATGAAAATGTAGATCAGTGTATCAGCAGTTTAAGCCAGGAATTCTGGTCTGTTAGCTCTAAGGTTTCCTAATACCATATATAATACCATTTTTTGATGTTGTCTCATTCTATAGCTTCCCCCCAAAAAAACTTGATACCTTATCAAGCTGGCTGGCATATCCTGATATACTATACTACAGTTATACCTTGGCTGTCAAACGCCTTGGTACTCAGACGTTTTGGCTCCCGAACGCCGCAAACCCGGAAGTAAGTGTTCCTGTTTGCGAACATTTTTTTGGAAGCCAAACGTCCGTTTCGGCTGTCGGCATTGTTTCCGGGGGCAAACAGCCAATCAGAAGCCATGCCTTGGTTTGTGAATGTTTTGGAAGTTGAACAGACTTCCGGAACGGATTCCAATTGACAACCAAGGTATGACTGTATATTATAATATAACACACTTGGTATGATGTATATTTAAGTGTGTCTTCTAATTAAGTTTTCGCAGCCCCAGATGTTTTTCTTTCTTTATCCTACACCAAATAAATACAATAATTGAATATTTTCACTGAATAGTTCATTCACTCTAGAGTATTAAAAGGTAGGGAGTAGTTGCTGTCCAAATTATCCAATTATACTGAGTTTTATTTAAAAACAAAAACAGCCAACAGTGACAGAATGACTCTACACATTATATACTACAGTTACCCTTTGTATAACCACTGGCTTAAGATTTAATGCAAAATCATTAAATCACTGCTTAGGTAATAGTGACAAATTTTCTAAAATGATACAAGATGTAGGAAAAGCATTAATATTACAAGACCATTCTTCTACATTTCAGTCTGTTCTTTGTTCCCACTCTAAGAAATGCAGTTTGGAAGAAGGTGGAATGAGTGGGAAGGCAGCATTGGAATAAGCTCATTGTTAGTGATAGGGGTGGTCACCCCTTTGGTTCTGCCAGTCCATCACAAGCTGTGCAATGCATCATTTTCTCCCCCTTCTGTACGTTGCACCTCCCACTCATCACCGCAAGGCTTGGGGTGACGAGAGGATATTGAGCACTTCTGGGACGTCGCTGCTAGCAGGGGTGGGTGGGTTGTTAGTAAAAAGACTGGCTCTGCTTTGCTGCCTAATTTTCACAAGAGATAATGATCTGGTTTAGAAAGAATTGCCCAGAAGCAGCTGTAACAATTGGAGTTGGGGGCAGAACGTCACCTTATTATGAAGTGAAGCGTATCTGAATCAAATTTCGAGCAGCAGCGGTTTTTGTCAACACAACCCCTGTTCAAAACCTGTCCTGTGGATTTGAGTAGTTCTGTAGTCATTGTGACGTTGATTACCTAGTCCTTCCCCATCCCCTGATAAACAACCATTCTCAGTAAACTTTAAAATGAAGTAACTACTTTAAGCATCTTAGGACTATTCCGAAAAAAATCACAAAAGGTTTCAAAGTAGAAAATATCAGCTGGAAAAACTGGACTCTCATAGTGGGGGGAAAAGTACCATGAGAACTGTACTTAGGCCGATTTATTTCAATAGGTCTACTGAGTATGACTAATAATAATAATAATTAATATTTTTTTATTTATATCCCGCCCTCCCCAGCCAAAGCCAGGCTCAGGGGGCTAACAACAATAAAATAATACAACATTCTAAAATCATTTCATTCTAAAATTAATTCAAATCAAATTGATGGCAACCATTGGGCTAGAGTTCTGTGAAGATTGCCCAAGAAGGGAGTCAGGCTGTGCCCTGGCCAAAGGCTTGGTGGAACAGCTCTGTCATGCAGGCCCTGCGGAAAGATGTCAAGTCCCGCAGGGCCCTAGTCTCTTGTGGCAGAGTGTTCCACCAGATCGGAGCTACAGCCGAAAAAGCTCTGGCTCTGGTTGAGGCCAGCCTAACCTCTCTGTGGCCTGGGACCTCCAAGATGTTTTTGTTTGAAGATCGTAATGCTGGATATCATCCCATATCTATTGGGTCTGTCCCATTTTATGGAGCAGCATATGATCTTTCTCCATCCTCCATGTGAGAGCCCTTTAGATACCTGAAGATGTCCAGCTGGGTCTTCTTTTCGCCTCCCCTTTTTTGAAGATGGGGACAGCATTTGCCCACCTACAATCCGCAGGGACCTACCAACTGAGCTATCCCAGACACCTCTTCTTCAAGAAGAGGAATAAAGAGACTAAGGATTCTCATGCAGACTAAGGGAAAAGGGACTGCCACACCCACCCACAATTCAGTGTTTCTTTCCACCCAATAAACTCAGCCAACATATCCACAGTAATCATTTGTTAAAGATATATTAGTTCACTACTGTTATTTTTAAGATGTATGTGTCCCATTTGTCACAGTGTTGTTGTTTTTTGTCCCAAGAGGCATCTGCAGTATATGAGATTGTGAAGTATTCTGTCTCATCATCTCTATTGAATGAAAACTTTTGTGCTTAGATAAGAATTATTTTTATCATGGCAGGGCTCTGCTTGCTTATGTGTGTGTGTGTGTGTTTTAATCTATAAAACAATAAAAAGGATGGTTAAAAAAAAACATAGGCTAGATGAGAGAGAAAAATAACCTAGAATTCCCAGATTCCCAGAAGACTCATTGTAATAACTGAGCACAAAAGAACACCCTTTGCTGTAGTTTTAATTTATATTTTAAATGTAGTAAAACTTTGGAAATAGATTGGTGTTAGGATTTTCTTATTAATGTGAGATTATAATTTCTGGCACAATAGTGAGTAAAATTTTACTTGCAGTAAGCCCGCAATTTAAGCAGAGGTTACATTCCAGCGATCACACCTAAAGCCAAAATTGTGTATAGTCAAAAGTTCATCGGGTCAATGGTGGGCAGGATTGCCAAAGTCAGTTTTCCCAGAACCCTGCCTGCCTTTCGCCCCTTTTTAATTATTTTGCATTGTAATTCCCTCACTTTTTATTTTTATTTTTCTCCTTTACAACCATGTGAACACACACACACACGCGCGCGCACACACAAAAGCAATGCAAACTTAGAACAATTTTACATGTTCCTGAGCATGTGTGCCCTGATAAAACATCGTCCTCTCTTAACCTCAATAAATAATTGTTTGAGGAGCACACCATACATTGAACCTTTCTGATCAGTTCCCACTTGAATATTTTACCAAGTTCATTTTCAGCAAGACCAGCTGTTTCCCAACCACGATCCACCTCTACCCCACTACTGAAGTTCCACTCTCCTCTATGGTAGGAGAAAGCGTGTAGATGAACTGTGGAATTTGCTGTCACAAGGTGATGTTGTGGCCACAACTTGGTTAGCTTTCAAGGGGAATTAGACAAAGTCATGGAGGACAAAGCTGGGTACTAGTCGTCATTATGGCTTTATTTTACCCCTAGTATCTGCCTCTATTGTAATTAATAGTTGTTGGGAAACACGAGTGAGAAAGTGTGAAAATGTTCACTTCTTGATAATAGGTGTCCCATAAAAATCTGAGTGGTCACTGTGATAGCAGAATGCTGGCCTAGATAAGCCTTTGATATGATGCAATTGGACTTTTCTTATTTTCTTGGATCACTCATCCTTCAACCAAACACACCTGCCAGCCAGGCACTGAGAGAAATTCCTTTCATCATTAGGGAGAGAATATGCCACCAAGACCTATTTTAGCCTCCGACAGCATTGTACTTCAGCTACTCTCTTCCCTTTGGCAACACAACTTATTTTCACACACATACACCCTGCCCATTCTTGGTTCTTATTCCAAATCAAGGGAGATCAAGGGCCCAGTTTGGCCCTAATGATTCTACCAAGGCATCTCTTATCCCCCCCCCCCCAGGCAACTTACTCAATGATTAGCTATGATAGAATGAGGAACCACTGAAGAGGGTGACCAATTTTTTTGCTAGGGAGGGTTTGGGTTTGAGGATGAAGAGGCATATATATGGGGGGGTTTGTTTTTCTTTTAGAAAATTGCAGAAGTAAGGAATAAAATCAGCACAGAGCTTGCTTGGTCAAATGGTGAAACATAACCTTTAAATATGACAGGTAAAAATATTACCTTGAAGATACTATCTTTGGTAGTCTTCCTACTCCATTCAACCTTGCCTGAAATATTATGCATCTATTTTTCTAGGTTTACTACAATACTAATGAAATGTATTAGCATCGCAGCTGGGATCAAAAAGCTCTTTTGGGGAAAACCTTGTGGCTCCAAGTTTGCAATTTGCTTTCTGTTCTGCACCAAGTTTCATTCATCAGAAGCTTTATTTTCTGCTGCTTTAAATCAAGAAAAGTTAAAGCAATAAATATGCTTCATAAAAAAATGGGATCTTTCTTATTTTAATATTTGTAGGTGGGCTTTGGCTCTAAAACAATGGTGTGATACAGCACTCCTTCATGCATAAACACAGCAGTGTAGGAAGCATTCTTCCGTGGTTTCATTTCACTCCGTCAAAAAGTATTTTGAACTTGGGAGAGCCACCTGGGCTGAGTCAATCATGAGCATCTTCCCAGCTGTTAGGAGTTTGTGGTTGCCAGACATCCTCTAAATTCCTGGACCTAGTAACTGTTAGAATTTAATCAAGTTTTCTGAACCCCTGGATTCAGCAATGGTTAGAATATAAGTCAGGCTAGCTTCCTCATGAGGCTATTAAGAGAACAAAGGAAAGGTGATGAGCCATTAAGAAAGCAATGGAGAGGGGGCTCTGTGCCAGAGGGCAAATTGGTGGGGCCCCTCCTCCAGATCTTAGTGAGTTAGAAGGACAACAGCCAGAGTTGTCACCAATTGTGTCAGTCCATTAGTGGCAGATGTTGAGAGGCCAGCTGGTGAACTGAGCAAAGGGACATCTCTGTTCAATCGAACCACCCCACAGACAGCCTGGCATAAGAGGTGTTTAGAGGCTGCAATTGTAATGATGCTTTCCTAGGAACAAGCCCCATTGAATTCAATAGAATTTTCCTCTGAGTAGACATGCTTAGAATTGCCCTGGAGGGAGATCAGTGCATTATTTTATCAAAGCCTTAAAAATATCACTATAAATCGGTTTACAACCTTTTTTTTCACCCTTACATACAGTTTACAAATAGCAGTTGACTTGCTGGACAAAGCTCTGATTGGCCTAAGGTGCTTTATCACCCACTTAAAAAAGAAAGAAAGCAAAAGGTTTCTTTACAAAAATTCCATGACTACAAAATATTCATTAAATCATATTTTAATCACATAATAAGTTATATAAAGGTAAAGGTACCCCTGCCCGTACGGGCCAGTCTTGACAGACTCTAGGGTTGTGCGCCCATCTCACTCAAAGAGGCCGGGGGCCAGCGCTGTCCGAAGACACTTCCGGGTCACGTGGCCAGCGTGACATCGCTGCTCTGGCGAGCCAGAGCCGCACACGGAAACGCCGTTTACCTTCCCGCTAGTAAGCGGTCCCTATTTATCTACTTGCACCCGAGAGTGCTTTCGAACTGCTAGGTTGGCAGGCGCTGGGACCGAACAACGGGAGCGCACCCCGCCGCGGGGATTCGAACCACCGACCTTTCGATCGGCAAGCCCTAGGCACTGAGGCTTTTACCCACTGCGCCACCCGGGTCCCTTCCCAATAAGTTATATATTGTTAAGCAAATATTATCAAAATATATCAAGGTGCTTTCTACGTTCAGACAAAACTCAAACTTTTGTATTTGATTAGCAAAAGCTTTCCATTTCCAAATTTGGGGGTGTTTTTATCTCTTTTTTATTCTAACATTTGGCAGCATTGTCATTTTAATACTTTCTTAGTTCCACTGACTAGCAGGCTGATCATTTGGTGACATATTAGTCCCCCCCCCCAGCTGATACCCTTTAAAATTATTACCTGATGATAGTCAAGCTTTTTTAAACATGCAGAAATAATTAGTAATGGGCATTCTAATGGCAGTCACCACCAATAGATTATTAACAATTGTTCTCAGGCTGATTTCATGACATGCCTTTGACCTTCCTGAACAATTCACAGCAATCCCTCTAACAATCTTTCTCGTTCTTGTCAACTTTCAGAAAAAGGAAGGAATTCTACTTAGCAATTACTTTATATTCAAAGGCCATGTCAATATCTGCTTATCATAAGCCTAGAGTGACTCACATTTACAAAGGATGTAGAATAGAAAATGGAAATTAAATGCTAAAGTTAAATTATTACTTTCATCAAAATTCCATTGTTCTTATTAAATACCTGAAACATAAATGATTTAAAATGCACCTGAGCTGAAACCTTTCTGTTTACTTATTCAAAGGCTTTGGTAACTTTGCCGAGAAGGGCACATTTGGATTGCTTCTCAAGACCATAAGGGTATTTGCAAAGGATAGTTCATGATGGCTCTCTCCTCAGAACAAGGCTAATCAGGAGAGTGTGTGTCCTTGGTGAGCTCTCTCATCCTTTCTCCTTGCATGGGAATGCAGTTTCACAGCAGAGAAGAGCAGGTTTATGGTGCATTAAACAAAACAAAAAAGTTAAAGAACCCCTGGATGGTTTGTTGTTGTTTAGTTGTTTAGTTGGGTCCAACTCTTCGTGACCATGGACCAGAGCACGCCAGGCACTCCTGTCTTCCACTGCCTCCCGCAGTTTGGTCAAACTCATGCTGGTAGCTTCAAGAACACTGTCCAACCATCTTGTCCTGTCGTCCCCTTCTCCTTGTGCCCTCCATCTTTCCCAACATCAGGGTCTTTTCCAGGAAGTCTTCTCTTCTCATGAGGCGGCCAAAGTATTGGAGCCTCAGCTTCAGGATCTGTCCTTCCAGTGAGCACTCAGGGCTGATTTCCTTAAGGATGGATAGGTTTGATCTTCTTGCAGTCCATGGGACTCTCAAGAGTCTCCTCCAGCACCATAATTAAAAAAGCATCAATTTTTCAGCGATCAGCCTTCTTTATGGTCCAGCTCTCACTGGACCAGAGAAGAGCAGGTTTGTTGTGCATTAAACAAAACAAAAAAATTAAAGAACCCCTGGATGGTTATGTCCAGTCAAAGGTGACTATGGGGTTGTGGCGCTCATTTCACTTTCAGGCCGAGGGAGCCGGTGATTGTCCACAGACAGCTTTTTGGGTTGTGTGGCCAGCAGCATTAAGCCACTTCTGATGCAACAGAACACCGTGACAGAAGCACACAGAAATGCTATTTATCTACTTGTGCTGGCGTGCTTCTGAATTGCTAGATTGGCAGGAGCTGGGAAAGAGCAACGGGAACTCACCCCATCGCGGGGATTTGAACTGCCAACCTTCTGATCGGCAAGCCCAAGAGACTTAGTGGTTTAGACTTTTTGAAATGAGGTAATCACCAGAAGGCCCTCAGAGCTGGATCTCAGTGTCCTGGCTGAACAATCAGGGTGGAGATGCTCCCTCAGGTCTATGGGGCCAAGGCTATTGAGGGCTTTAAACAGGGGTCAGCAAACTTTTTTTAGCAGGGGGCCGGTCCACTGTCCCTCAGACCTTGGGGGGGGTGGAGTATTTTTTTTTTTTAAAAAAATGAACAAATTCCTATGCCCCACAAATAACCCAGAGATGCATTTTAAATAAAAGGACACATTCTACTCATGTAAAAACACACTGATTCCTGGACCATCCACTGGCCAGATTTAGAAGGCGATTAGGCTGGATCTGGCCCCCAGGGCCTTAGTTTGCCTATCCCTGGCTTTAAAGGTCAACACTTTGAATGGGTCATTTGGATATGAAAATGAAGCTGTTGGAGACAGATTCTTCATCTCACCTCATTAAACATGGATTCATGGACTGTTAAAGCTTCAGTTCACTGCAGATCAATTAATAGATAGTTGAGAGAGGGAGTCCCACCCATTTGCACTCTGGCACAGAGCTACTTCCTTTGTTTTCTTAACAATGCATACTTAGTGTGCCATTACCTGGCTGGCCTGGCTATTCCAGCAATTGAATCCATGCTGGATCCAGGAATTAGAAGGATGTCTAGGCATGCAGCCCAGCCAGCCAGGCAACAAGCACCCCAGGTTTCAATGGAGCTTTCTGCCAAGTAATTCTGTTACAGTTGCAGATTTGATATTAATCAAATTGTAACCTTCGTTTCATTCAAGTTTTGTCACTTAGTTCCTATATAATGCACATTATCCATGCTGTAAATCTGTAACTGGATTATGGTGAATTATCAAAGGACGCCCCACTTTTCCAAAGGCAACTAGACAATAGAATGTGTATGAATCAGTAAGTGTGTGTTTGTGTGTGTGTGTTTGGGGCACACTCTGTTTTCCTCATAGCTGAATATGTTAAGTATAATTAATTTTGTACTGCAAAATCATTCTGCTTCTCTGATGCTGATTTTATCAGCCATTATAAATATTTGTACCTGATCTGAAACTTTCTCCTTATTTAGCAGATTGTGGTTATGCTGACATATCATCAAGATAAGACTTCTCTTGATTTAACTTCTTGATAAGGAGATATTGCAGTAAACTGTATTGAGGAACAAATTTGAAAACACAGTTAAGCTTGCAAAAACCCTTTAAACAGAATGTTTGCAATTCTGGAGGTAATAAAATGGATTAGATTTCATTGTGCAGCTGAACAGAATACAGTATCTAATATGTCAGCCTTACACGACAGATTATTAATACACTGCCACTGTTATCAGTAGATACTAATCTGCAGTGATGGCCATGAACTTGAAACTACTCTGTTTCCCCCTAAGTATCCTTGGCTTCTAAATCACGTTTATTCTTTCAATACAAATGATTTCCTGCACCACAAAGAGCAGCATATATATCTGTTATGCCATACAATTGATGACCTTCAGGTTGTTAAGTAATATATTTGCGTTAAACAGTAGGCCATAAATTGCCACACAAATTAATCTTCTTCATTCTGCTTCCTGCCAAGGTTGTCTGTGCTTACAGTATTTGGGAATGTTGCAAATCAATATAGCGGTGCCCATTGAATTATGTCAGCATTGGAGAACCACTGCTTTACGGGCCAAACCAGATCTGCCAGGCTACCCAGTTTGGCCCACAAAGCCATTTTTGGCTGTACACAGCCACCTCTCACTCACCTGCCATCAAATGATGTCAGGTGTGGGGCAGGTGCAAGGAACAGTCACAAATGCATGATTTAGAGTGTGCCCCATCCCCCCCCCCTTTGCAGTAGGACTTGTACTTGGTGCCATTAAAATTTGGTGCAGGAAAAGGTTCCACTTTGGGGCTATAAATAAAAGTGTGCCAAAATTATTATTAGGCCAGGGGTTCAGGAACCTGTTGCTTTCCAGATTTTGTTGGCCATTCATTCCTATCATCCTTATCTGCCACAGCTAGTGGCCAGGGATTATGTGAATTGTACTAAGCAAACCATCTTTCAAGGTGCCAGCAAAATTATTTGTTGACAATGCGATCTTGTACATGCCTAGTCAAACAATGTGTTTAATGGGACTTACTCCCAGGTAAGCAGGTATAGGATTGCAGCTTTAGTGTCATTTTCTGAAAACACTTTTGTGGAGAGAAATGGACCTGTCATGTTCTACCTAATGGGCTTCTTCAAAGAATTGTTATCTGTGCTCCATCAGTGCATGGGTTTTGCATGACAGGAAGAGTGCTCACTTTCACGTATGTTTGTAAAACTACCTCTCACTGAATGTAGGCAGAAAAGCTTTGTACAAAGATCAGCAGTCTATGGGCCCTAGGACATTTTCCAGCATAGGGTTCCTCTCCAGTTAATGCTTTTCTTAATTGGAACAGTTGACTGAATGTGTGACTTGCAGCTTTTTATCATATGAAGAGTTCAGTATTTGGTTTAGTTAGTATCAAGAAAATATGGACACCCTTGGGCCTATTCTATAAACAACAGCAAAAAGTGGATCATTTCTTTTCTAATTTAAGGCACATTCCCCTTGGCTCAATAGCTACCGAATTCTTTATTTAATCATGCTGAATTTCCTAGAATTGCTAGCGGACATCTCTCCCCCTCCACTGCTCTGCTCCGGAATGAGACATAGTCTAAGTAACTAAAGCAGAATCAGAAATCAAGGACAAAACAGTTGAGCCATGATGCCGATTGTATCTCCGAATATAGTAATTTATTTATTTTTATTGTTATTTTAAAGTTTATTTTGGTTACTTGAACTGTGTTTGAAGAAAGCCTTCTGGTTGGCTGTCATTCTTTTCCGTGGCTAGATTCTGCCTCTGCCATATGCCCTTCCTATTATATAAATTGTTTTCGCTTAACTGGATTTCTGTCTCTGTGTTCTTAACCTGAGAAAGCTATTCCAGTTTACTGGGCTGCAATAAATTGCTGGTTCAGCATACAATGACACAGTAAGGGCTTTCATACAAAATTGGGGTACTATTGATAAATCCAGTGAGGGAAACTGGCACAGCTTCCCATCATGTGTCATTCCAAGTAAAAAATAGTAATCAGTTTGGCATAGGCAAATCTTCATGGTCACCACTGCAATTTCCCCCAGAAAAATGTGAATCCCACCATCCAGACAGGCTGCTCAGGACTTTTGCTTTTATTTGGAGAGGAACAATGATTTTTGATACCAGGTCCATAGTTCTCTGAAGAGTTTCAATGTGCCTTTAGATATTTTTGTTGCATCTAGATTTGGTGTCCTTTCCTACTCCTGGATTTAAAAATGCAACGTTCTGCTCCCCAGTGGGCAACCCTGTCATCCTCTAATGGGGTGGGAGAACCATGGCACTTGGAAATTATGTCTTTTGTGGTCATGTTTATATTGCTTTCTTTTCCTGTTCAGAGCAGGAACTATTGTTTCAATAGAATATCGCTTATTTGCATCTCTGCTACAGAAATACCATCATTCAGATTACAGTAGCCAATTGACTTGTGACTTTGAACAGGAATAGACTAAAGGAAGGAAAACATCAGCTTTCACTTGCTCACCCTTTGCTTTCTTGAGTGTTGGTTGCTGAAAATTATAGCAGTGTGGGAATGCAAGCACACTATGCTGGGAATTTTAGGTGAGATACCTACACAGTGGAAGTTGCTTCCAGTACCAGTCACTACACGAAAGCAGAGGAAGGTACAGATAGTTTAAGGCCCAGTTAAACATTTCTGGACATAGATATACAGTGGTACCTCAGGTTAAGTACTTAATTCGTTCCGGAGTTCTGTACTTAACCCGAAACTGTTCTTAACCTGAAGCACCACTTTAGCTAATGGGGCCTCCTGCTGTTGCCGCGCTGCTGCTGCATGATTTCTGTTCTCATTCTGAAGCAAAGTTCTTAACCTGAAGCAAGGTTAAGGTATCTTTGTTGCTTTAAATAAGTTCAGCAATTCAAGATACAACACTGGGCAACTAACAGACTCAGGCTGACTCAGACAACTGAATCAGCTGACATACATTACTCACAGATACAATAGGGGCACTGGGTTGTAACCATAGTAGCTGGCTTGGCTGACCATAAACCTGCAGCTAGCTCATCTATGGGGTGGTTTACGGTCATGAAGGAAACGAACCCCTTCTCATGTTCAGTTACTCCCAACATACTAGTGGGCTCTCCACTAGTGCTTCTGTTTACTTCATATTTTTATATCCACACCATTCACAATGACAATCCGCATGTATTCCACTCTCCTGCAAACATCAATTAAGAAGATACTGCAAGGTCTAAACTCCCCTCTCTTTTTTTGGAAACCTGCAGAAGCATTTGGTTACTGTAGTTCAACTCACTAGCTGTATACCTCAAAAAAGCATTCACTCCCTGCAGATGGGCTGTGCTGCCTGCACAGATACTTTCCCCAAAGAATTTGGCTGGAGAATAACAGCTGATGCACCAGTGCGCTATATCCACAAGCACAGCTAGCAGCAGTCTCCTTAGGGATGAAGTGACTCAAAGCATCCTTCAAGCTTCCTGACATATCTTTCCCCGTCCAGATCTGCCTACTTTAGAGACTTTTAATAACTGGTTCAGCCTGATAGAGGAAGGCTTGTGGGTATCCTACTACCAAATTTATCCTACAGGGAGGTTGACATCATCACTGACCCCAAGTGAATAGAGATCAAAGCACAGAGCTTTCACTCCAATGTATACCTTTGGGAAGGGAGAAAGTTATGCACAACTGGAAGCACATGTTCAAATACTATAAAATATTGTAGCATGGTTATAGCTTTATGAGTTCCTTCAGTCACACAGTATAAATGAGTTGTTTCATTATTGTCATTGTTATATTCCTTAAATCTTCTATCCCTCTCCACAAAAAGGTGGTAATTTTACAGGCTCAAGATGGGTGCAGTGTGGCTGGTATTGGGATGCAGATGGCTGGTATTGGGATAAAACCTTGATGTTATTAGCACCACACTTTAACCAAAGGGTTCCTCATGCAATCCACTAATCATGGAATAGTATGTAATGTTATTGGGGTAAAAATGGACAATTCTACAATAAATTCTAGAAGACAAGAAAGAGAAACCAGGAGGTGTGGAGGTCAAGTTAAACAGATAAGTTTAGCATAAGTTCTAAATTTTGTCTGAAGCCATTTTGTCTGAAACAAGTGCCACAGCAGTGGCAGGCAAACCTGAGAGTTCCTTCATGGGTTGTGTTCAGTATAATTATGTCCACCCAAACATGCTAGTCATGCCCTACTGCACAAACACGTTTTGCTTGACAATGTAATCCTGGAGTGAAGAAGAGGAAGAGGAGTATGGATTTGATATCCCACTTTATCACTACCCGAAGGAGTCTCAAAGCAGGTAACATTCTCCTTTCCCTTCTGCCCCCACACCAAACACTCTGTGAGGTGAGTGGGGCTGAGAGACTTCAAAGAAGTGTGACTAGCCCAAGGTCACCCAGCAGCTGCATGTGGAGGAGCAGAGACGCGAACCCACTTCACCAGATTATGAGTCTACCACTCTTAACCACTACACTACACTGGCCATGGTGTCACTTCCGGTGAAATATGAAAGGTGGAGACAATGTTATATTGTCCATGTTTTTTTTCTACTCAGTGCTGCCATTTTCTTTATGCTGTTTCACTCCATTAAACCTACTCTTAATTGCATGTACAGTAATTTCATGCTTGCTAATTGCTAATGTTTTTCTTTTTTCCTGATTTATCTTCAGCTTTTTATATGATTGGTCATTTCACTCTTCTCTTTTCTCTCTGGAGTTTGTTGAGCATTACATTCTTGGCTTCATTCTTATCTATCTGAACATAACTTGTGTGTCTTTTAATGGCAGTTATTATTATTTCCCCCCACTGAAGCTTTTCTAGCATGTCTCTCAGGTTCCTGTCCGTTTTCTCTTATCCACCATTCTCTTGCTCCTATTATCCATTCTCTTAACATTCACTCTGACATTTGTATTGACAAGCTCCATATCTTTTCTTCTATTTCAGATTTATCATCATGTTTCCTTTCTAATATCTCTTTTTGTCTTGCTGCTATTTCTGACTGCATACCTTCTCATTATCTAAGGAAGTTTTTTTCATATCGAAAAACTTCCTCCTTTCTTTTCTGTCTCTTTAGGTCATTGTATTCTTCCTCTTCTCAAATTTGGAACGTCGGGAGTCCTCTTTGACCTCCTCTCTTCCATTTTCTTCCTTTGTTCAGGCTACTGCAAAAACATGTTGTTCCCAACTTTTAAATATTGCTAACATTCACTATTTTTGTACTGCTTTGAAAACACCGATTCTTTCTCTTACCCTTTCACAGTGTGACTGCTGTAATTCTCTTCTTCCTGGCCTACCTCTTTGTCAACTTCAATTCTCTTCCTCCCCTGCCTTGTTTTAACTCTGCTGCTCATTTAATTTTGCCTACAAAAGGTTACACTCATTTCATTGGTTTCCATTTCCTTATCAGACCCAGTTCAAGCTACTTTTTTTTCCAGTTTTCAACCCACTCTTTGGCCTCTCTGACTTTTCTTATTGCCTCTCAGGAAACTATATTTTAAATGCTGCTTTTGAATTATCTAGTCTGCGGCCCTGGCCCTGTCTCCAGCAGTTCTCTCTCACAGAAATGGCTTTGGTAGGGCGATGGATTCTTTTGCTGACTCCCTCCCTTCTGTTCTTGTTAAGAACCAAGGAGGGGGAAAATAACAAGCTAAGATTCATAAAGAAGCAGAGAGGTGGGTGGCAGGGGCTACTCTGGCCAACCAACCTATTTTGGTCAGCTGACCCTGAGCCAATCGGAACTAGGCATATTTCCTGTGGGCATTCATCTTTCAGAGTATGGACAGAAGTTCCCTCGCAGAACACTTTGTAGAAGGAGCAAGATAGCCAGCCTTGTAGCAGCAGGAATGTTTTAAATTAATTTTTCTCCCTGTTAAAGTGCAACTTATTTATTTGTGTACATGAGAGGTGGGGGAGAGAATCTGAGTGCCTGTGTGGGTTCCTTCTGCAGAATCTTCACTCCTCTCTGCTTACTCAAAAATCATAGTTAAAGCTGTTTCCATGCTGCCCCCTTTCAAAGTGCATGCATTTTGTCTGACTCATAATAAATACTTGCAGTGTCTGTATGTTAAAGTGTATATTCTTGGGAAATGGTTTAAACTGCATATTCATTGTGCTTTGACCTTAATTTACAGCTTTAACGGTTTTGTTTTGCACAGGAGATTTGCAGAGAACTGCTTTGGTTCTACCCGTGTGGCCATGCTGGTCCTGCCTCCATGACCTTCTTGGCCACGGGCTGCTCCTCTAGGTCCAGGGGCTACCACTGAGTATTGGGCTTGCTGATTGGAAGGTCGGCGGTTCGAATCCCATTGCTCTGTCCCAGCTCCTGCCAACCTAGCAGTTTGAAAGCATGCTAGTGCAAGGAGATAAATAGGTACCACTGTGGTGGGAAAGTAAACGGCATTTCTGTGCATGCTGGCTTTTGTCACGGTGTCCCGTTGCACCAGAAGGGGTTTAGTCATGCTGGCCACATGACTCAGAAAGCTGTCTGAGGACAAATGCCAGTTCCCTCAGCCTGAAAGTGAGATGAGAACCGCACCCCATAGTTGCCTTTGACTGGACTTAACGGTCCAAGGATACTTTACCTTATACTGGGAAGAGCAATCCTAAGTCCTGATCCATTCTAGAAGGTTTGGAATAAGGTGGAAGTGTCCCTCCACTGGATTCCACTGATGTGTGTGTGTGTGTGTGTGTTAATGGCACACAGATGCCTATTGCACCTGCCATAGGCACCACCCACCACCCTGGGATATATTTGTATGATGGGTGGTGTACAAACACCTTTAACAACTCTTCCCCCCACTCAGCTTCTAGCTGGCTAAAAACCCAAAGTACTTCTAGGCCATGCCTTCATATATCAGTGCAAGTGTAGCGTTCGTACAGAGCCCTCAGGATTCTCATGGACTATTGACCTGTATACCACTAATCCGCTGCCACCAGTCAGATCCTCCTCGGTAAATCACTTAGTCTCAGTCAGGTTCTTAAGTTAACAATGAAGATTATAGTTTATTGCAAACACAAATAAACTTTAAATGCATTCGAAACGCTGTTACCCTTTACCCTCTTAGTCTTACTTTATTCTAACTCTTCTACCTCCCCTCACACAAGAACCAACTGCACTATCTCTCTATTTCCATCTGTCTGTCAACTGCTTTCCCAACTGCCTTTTCCCAACCAACAAACTAACCAACTAGCTAACTAAACAAACCTTGGCCTAAGCCCTTTTATAAACAGGTAGGCTCCGCCTCTAGCTTTTCCATTGGTCTACCTATTAACTCTTTCTCTCCCCCTGTACAGACATTTTCAAAAGAATGGGCAAACGCCACAGCAAGTGTTTGAACAATATAAAAAAATGTACATCTACTAAGGGACGCAGGTGGCGCTGTGGGTAAAACCTCAGCACCTAGGACTTGCCGATCGCATGGTCGGCGGTTCGAATCCCCGCGGCGGGGTGAGCTCCCGTCGTTTGGTCCCAGCTCCTGCCCACCTAGCAGTTTGAAAGCACCCTTAAGTGCAAGTAGATAAATAGGTACCGCTTTCTAACGGGAAGGTAAACGGCGTTTCCGTGTGCTGCGCTGGTGCAGGCTCGCCAGAGCAGCTTCGTCACGCTGGCCACGTGACCCGGAAGTGTCTCCGGACAGCACTGGCCCCTGGCCTCTTAAGCGAGATGGGCGCGCAACCCTAGAGTCTGTCAAGACTGGCCCGTATGGGCAGGGGTACCTTTACCTTTACATCTACTGAGCCTAATCTTAGCCGTGGTGTTGTAGTGGTTAGAGTGTTGGACTAGGACCTGAGAGACCAGGCTTCAGTTCCCCATGCAGCCATGAATCTCACTGAGTGACCAAGGGCCAGCCAGTCACTCTCAACCAAACCAACATTACAGGGTTGTTGTGAGGATAACATGGGGAGGAGAAGAACTTGAGCCCCCTGCAGGAAAGGTGGGATATAACTGTAAATATATAATGTAATGTAATATATATTCTGTTTTCTAGTTCCTTTTGTGTCCTTTCCTTTGCTCTAATGGCTTTGTATTTTAGCCTGGAAGGCTACAATGCTAAACATACTTACTAGGCCAGAGTTGGCCAAGCCGACCGGTAGAATCTGGAACCAAGGCGATCCAAAATTGCAAAGAGACTGGAGTAAATTTTATTTGGTATATGAGCAATTATTGTAAAAACGTGAAGACACTGGCAGGACTGGAATAAATCTTGCAATGATAAGCTGGAAATCCTTTCCTGACCAGAGAGAAAGAGATGATTTTAAGACTATAAAGGTCAGAAATTGACGATCTAAAGTACGAGAATAAATATTTGAAAATAAAAAACCAGTTTGAAGAGATGGAAGGAAGCCACGAGCTCGGCAGAGCAAAGAGTGTACTGTTTGTTAATGTAATGTTTGAAATATTGTGTTAAAAAAAGAAAACCTATATATATGAGAGAGAGACTAGGTATTGGGGGGGAGGGAATACTTACTAGGGATGAGCCACATTGGACAAAGTGGGATTACTCCTGAATGAACATGCATATGGTTATATTTCATGACTGAATAAACAGCATGTGTGCATGCGCGCGCGCGCACACACTACCTTACTGTTAAAGACCTTTAGAAAATAGAAATAATTTAGAAAATTACTTTTTATTTGCTTATTTTGTTGCTAATTAAATAGAAAGAGAAACTCACATATCCATTGTGAAATGCACCAAGCTAACCCTCACTGAGATAATTCCGATGGCAAATACCTGCTAGTTTATTGAATGCTTTGGCTTTGTAATATCCAAAATCTCTGAGACTTAAGTTATATGGTTTTTCAAAACCAGAGAGTGCATGAAATGCCACTTTGGAAATTTCATGACAAGCTATTATTTCTCCTGTAGTATCTGCAGGGAGGAAGAATTGTTGATTATTTTTAAAGTAGTTTATTATACATATGGGGGAAAGGTTGGGCTGTTCTTTTGGGCGGGGGGGGGGGATTGCTGTACAAAAGGGGACTAGGCAACTTTTTCAAAAATTAGCTTTTTGAAATCTGACCAAACCTTCCAGATGTTACAGCATTTCCAGCAGAGTTTCTCTGTGATCCATGTCAGAGATGCAGCTGTCAACACTAACGTACACCTGCTGCTAGTTTCCTGTCAGCAAACAATTCTTCAATTGTTTTATGAAGTGTTGAAAACTCTCAAGATGATGCCCTGGCCTCTTAATGAAACCTGTGCCATGTTTTGAATTCATGATGAATCAAACGTTTAGTTTAGCTTCATTAAATTCCCACCCGGACTTTTTTTTAAAAAAAAATGCTTTTCAGTCAAGTTAATTATACAAAATCTTAAAACAAAAATACAATAGATAATAAGTACCCATAAGCACTGATAAGCAAAACACATTGGCTATAAATAAAATGCAATTAAGCAGCTAATAAAGCAGTGGCAGTAAGATATATTTCCTAAAAGTTTCTAGAAACAGTTTTCTCCACTTCTTAGAAACCCAAAGTCTGGGGTTCATGTAGGTCACACTTGGTCTGGGAATGACTTTCATAAGGCCCCAGGAGAAAAAAATGCCTCGTGACATGTCTTTTTACTCCTCAGATAAAGGGGTTTCAATGAGATTTATATAGTGAATGTAAAACATGAACTTTGATTTCACCAAAAAGAATTGAAAACTCGGGCAAGATTTATTTCTGGCAAATGAAGACAGAGAAAATATTGATTTCCATTTATACGATGTACTTAAGGAAGTACTACTCTTGGATTATTATTATTTTTTTTTAATTGTTATGACCTAGACTTAATGACGACATGATAGTGGCATGTACCATTCTCAAAAAGATGTGTGCATCTTGCAGTATGCTTATACTGCTTCTGTCCAATTCTCATTGCTGTCCAATTCTCATTGCTGGTCAAGAGGTTTACAGTGCTTCAAAATCCTGTTTTGTTAGACATGAGACAAAATAAACAAATGGTTCATACTACCTTCACCTCTCTGAGAATACCTGCCTGCCTCTGTTTGGAATACATGGGTTTTACATATTCTGTTGATGGTCGTGAAATCACAGGGCATAGCCTCGTGTGCCTGTTTAAAGTAAGAACTACATAAGGCAGGTGTGGAGAACCTTTCAGATGTTGCTCCCATCAGTCGCAGCTGGCATGCCAATGTCTAAGGAAGACGTGAGCTGTAGTCCAGCAACACCTGGAGGACCAGAGGTTTCCCACACCTTTGTGGGAAACATAAAGTGAAACTTCTAATGACATACTGAAGGTTAAGGGTGTAGAATGTTCCAAAGCTCTGGAACCAGGGTCTCTGGCAGGACGTCCCAGGAGCCTCACTCCATCTGCAACCAGGTCAGCTCTGAGACAGAGAGACAGCAGTTTGATAGCTTCTGTCATGCATATCCCCCATAAAACCCCCCTAAGGAGATCACTGTTGTTCTTCAGGTGAGCTGAGCAACCAATAGGAACCTGGTGGCTCCATATAATTGCTGCTGTTTCTCAATGTGAGGAATGTAGCACTCCATAGCTTTCCAGAATTTGGTCTTGTGCCTGTCTCTGGTCCCTCTGATTGAAAAATGTGCACATTAGAATCCAGCTAATGACCTTTGTTGGACTATGTGACTTGCCTCTAACCCTCCAGATTCTTGGTTGCTGCTTTTGGACCATATTATTATTCTGTTGTCTTCCTTGCCCTGGTAGGGCAGAAACATGCATGAGGACACAGCCCATTGTAAAAATGCTTACACATGTAAGCATTTGGTTTAAGCCTCCTTGCATTTTTAAATACACATGCAACACATGTTGCTATTGCATGTAGCATTGGCATGCCAGTACTTAGGGGTGCTGGTTTGCATTGTCAATGCAAAAGCAAACATGGCATCCTATATTGCACATACATTTAAACAGGATGTGGAACATTTCATTCATGGCCTATATCCTTTCTGTTTTGCCCCTTGCTCAGAACAGGTCACTGTATCCATAAGGACCATTGAGATTTTATTGAGGCGATGGTGTAGCTGGATTGGCCTCAGAAAATAGAAAAAGGAAGTTTGAGAATGAAAGTTGGGAGCCAGAAATTTAGGTCCCTCAAACTGCCTTCAGTAACTAAAACCATTCTTTCTTTACATTCAATAAATCAGTCCCCACTATTGCTCTGTCTTGTCTGTTCTCTCTATAAAGACACTAGTCCCATTTTATGTGCACAGGATTCTGAGAAGGAACTGAACTAGCTATAGCACATTTTATATGGGATCGCTAGTTTATAAGACTTGAACTTCGTTCTCCCAAATAAATAATTGGGTCTGTATCTGCAGTGATACCTTGCTAGAGGCACTACAACTTTGAACACCGTTTGTCAATTCCATAAGGTCATGCTATCAACTGCCAAGTGCCTATTTTCATGGGAAAGCAAAGGAACATCCGTATTGCTTGAATGTGTAAAATGAGAGGGGAAAAGAAATAAATTGATCTTAATCCAACTGCTAACTCTGTCAGTCTATCCATTTGGGCTATTTGTTTAAAGAATTCAGGGTGCAATAGTTAAATACCTTAATTTCCCTATACTGCTAAGATAGTCTAGCCTGGTAGTCATAGGTAACAAATAGCTGTAATTGTTTGCAGCTGATTGCATAGAATTCCATACAGGTGAGCATGTGGACTGGTAGAGGAGAGAAGTATCCTATCTTGTAGGTGATCTGTGCCACCATCCCTCGACCACAGAAACCAAGTGGGCTGTCAGAGGAAGGAAGCCCTCTGTGGCCAGTTATGTGAGATTGAGCTTTTTGTCCTTCAACTGCTCCTCTGAGCAAGCGAGCAAAGAGTTTTTTACTTTTTATTTTTCTAGCTGTTGACCTTTGTGGACTTTTTCATTAGAAGGCTGTGATAGCTTTATTTTTTTTATTGTTTTGCTGAGGCTGCTTCATTGCACAACAGTTAAAAGGTTTACATATATTAAAATAGTCCACCTTTGTGTGTGTGTGTTTTTCTCTGCTATAATTTCAAACTTTTGGTAAGATACTTAGTAGCTAGGTGATCCTAGTTTGTAATCATCTAGTCCAGGGTTTCCCCAACTTTGGTCTCCAGCTGTTTTTGGACTACAACTCCCATCATTCCTAGCTAGTAGGGCCAGTGGTCAGGCATGATGGGAATTGTAGTCCAAAACCAGCAGGAGACCCAAGTTTGGGAAACACTGATCTAGATGGGATACTTTGCTTTAGCCTTCCAAAATAACAGGAATCTTTGTATGACACTGAAAGTAAGAGCTGTTAGAAAATCCCTGATTAGGACAGAGCTTGGTTTTACTAGCAAGAAAGTTCAAGAAAATAGTACAAAAGTAAACTGTTCTATGGAAAGAGGAGACCCTTAGAATAATTATTGATAATGCATCCTCATAGCATGTGCTAAACTATGTAGAGAAAGCTAATACAGTTTACCACATTTGGGGATAATCTTTCACTGAGACAGGAGAGTGTTATCGTGAGATGAGTTTTAATGGGTAGGAGAGGATATTTTAATTGCAGTTTACTCCTCCAGGCTCCCACATGTGTGGGCTGAATGGAGTTTCAAAATCTCATCATTGGCAGCAAAGTTAATAAAAGCATAGGAATTGCACTGAAAACCTTGTTTTGAGCAAATCCAGCTATGAAGTACATAAGCTGGCTCCCCTTTCTTCCCCCACTTAATAAGGATCGGGCAATGACCTGGGAAGTAAGTTTTTTTTAAAGAAAAAAATTACTTACTTATAATCTTGCATTGGTTCACATCAATAGCAGCAGTAAAAACCATGCAGGCAAAATACTTATATTTACAGTATAGACAGCTTTAGGAGCAAGCAGAGGCACGTCTGCATCCATCGCTGGTCAAAGGAAGAGAGGAAGGAATGGGAAGTACTATATGTTCCTTCCTCTCCAGGAGAGGAGGGGAAATGACATCACACAGAACCCTCTCTACCAATTGTATTTCTGTGGTCCAAGTACCTGCTTATCAGCAATACAACTCTGTAGACTTAGCCCCATTCTCATGCTCACTAGCCAGGTTTGACTGCTAATCTCCCACAATTAATTCTCATACTTCCATTTATAAGCCTATAAAGCCCCACCGAGCATTTACCAGTTGCCCTTGGGCCGGATGCCTTTTGTGTGCACGCACACACACAATACAGACTACACACTTTAAACTTTCAGTCAGGCATGGAAGCCCATACATGCACCTTCAAACAGTCCCTGTCCTTTGCCAATCAGCAGACAAGTGTTTCTTTAACTTTGACCATGCCTACTTGCCAGCAAAGGTCTGTATAGTTAAAGCTATGGTTTTCCCAGTAGTGATGTATGGAAGTGAGAGCTGGACCATAAAGAAGGCTGATCACCGAAAAATTGATGCTTTTGAATTATGGTGCTGGAGGAGACTCTTGAGAGTCCCATGGACTGCAATAAGATCAAACCTATCCATTCTGAAGGAAATCAGCCCTGAGTGCTCACTGGAAGGACAGTTCCTGAAGCTGAGGCTCCAATACGGTACTTTGGCCGCCTCATGAGAAGAGAAGACTCCCTGGAAAAGACCCTGATGTTGGGAAAGATGGAGGGCACAAGGAGAAGGGGACGACAGAGGACGAGATGGTTGGACAGTGTTCTTGAAGCTACAAGCATGAGTTTGACCAAACTGTGGGAGGCAGTGGAAGACAGGAGTGCCTGGTGTGCTCTGGTTCATGGGGTCACGAAGAGTCGGACTCTAAACAACAACAACAACTTGTAAGCATTGGCTATGCCCACTTTGACAAGCCATTCCTCCCAAGGGTTGGCAATAAAACATTTATGTTTAAAAGGCTTCTATCCAATGCAGTGAAAGCATAATTCCACTCACGCTGCAGGACATGCTTCATCTTCTCCCACTACATGCCTCCCCAATCTTCTTCAGAAGCCACCCCCTCGCTGGAGCTTATGTTGAGGGTTTATTGGGGGCAGGAGATGGAGGTCTGTTGCATGTTTTGGATACAGCCCCAATGTTTGCATTAGCATTGTCTCTGCTCTTTTAGTGCGTCTAAGAAAAGTTGAGGGTTAGTCTGTCTGCCTTTGCCCTTTTCTTGGAGGGTTTGAATTTTAGGGATATGTTCTTTTTACTAATCTGCGATGAGCATCACAATTAGTTTTTGTTAAGTAGTGAAACTGGTGTTTTGGTGCCAGGTGCCATGAAGTTTGCCGCCTTTACATAATCAGTCTTGGTATAGATGTCTTAAGCAGTCATGATTGCACAATCAAGGCTACTGTAGTCGAGGTATGACACTGCCTGTTGATGGGGTGCCATTTATTATGACACCTGCACAGTTGTTCAAGCATCTTCCTAAAAATTCCTACTTGTTCAATTTCAATAACATACGCAAAAAAGACATTCAACAAGGAGCAGTAATTTCCAGCGGATAGGAAGGCTACATAGTAATCAATTATTTAAATTTACCTAAGTTGCCTGATAGATTTTTGGACAATCAGTGGTATTGATATGGATTAGAATGTCTGGTTCCTGTGTTCAGAAATAATAATAATAATAATAATAATAATAATAATACACCTAAAAGAGGCAATTAAATATTATATTACAGTGGTACCTTAGTTTAAGAACAGCTTAGTTTATGAACAACTTGGATTAAGAACGCTGCAAACCCGGAAGGAGGTGTTTTGGTTTGTGAACTTTGCCTTGGAAGCAGAACATGTTCTGCTTCCTGTTGAGTGTGTTCCATTTGTAAATTGAGTCCCCCGCTGCTATGGAAAAGCACGCTTTGGTTTATTGTATTTTAATATTCTGTTGGAGGCCGCCCAGAATGGCTGGGGTATAAATAATAAATGATGATGATGATGATGATGATGATGATGATGAATGCTTTGGTTTAAGAATGGACAGATTAAGTTCGTAAACCAAGGTACCACTGTATTAACAAAAGAGCTACTGTAGGAAAAGAATACTAATATCAGGTTTTGCCTGGTAGATTATGGAGAAGACACTTGAAATGTATATGAGTGTTTTAGCACTGTTGAAACACTGCTTTTCCATAATTAGCTGGAAGTGGAATTAAAATGGAAGTTCCACACAAGCAGTTTGGAATCAATGGGTGCTGGCTCACTGATGGCACGGTCTCTCCCAGGATTGCCAGCTTGTGCATTGTGGTCTACTAAGGAGGTTCCACCTGGAACCGTGATGCATTCTGCAAAGCTACATGGCAGGGCCTTCTCATCTGTAGCACCCGAGCTATGGAAACTACCGTACTTTCTCTTTGACAACTTTCTGACATCAGTTGAAAACACGGGGGGGGGGGAATCTGCTAAAATAGTATACAATAAGATAAAAATAAAATGCAAAAGATTGCAGATTCAGTAGAATAAAAGCTATAAAACCATTTCTGCAGTTAATATTCCATAAAATGACTTCATCACACTAGGTGCTAGAGCATGGCATACACCCATTGATTTCTTAGCCCTTCTCCTTGCTATAACGCACAGTATGCATAACCGCATGCATGTACAAAGTTGAAATTCGGCTGCCGTTTGTCAGTCCGGAAGATATGCCCATCATCTCTTTATCCTCTCAGTGGCTTCCTGCCTTGACTTCTACCGATAGGGACTACAGCACAAACCAAACTTTCCCTTGCTACTGAAAAGTTTTAATTGAAAATCAGGAGTGCCAGGCAGAATGTAGGTTCAGGAGATTAGCAGTTAAATGAGAAGGGGCTTTTCGTTTAAGTTCCAGTGTTGATATGTCACTGCACTGTGTCACTTTGAAAAGCGATAGTGCTTTGTTATCAGTGCTGAGCTCAGGCTGCCTCCTGATGTAGAGTTAGACTAAAATAGAATGCCAGAGTGATGGAAGAACTGCTTATATTTAACATCCTTACAGCTGCTGGACGTGGAGGGAGGTGCTGACACACTGCTCTGTGCAGACAAACAGGTTGATCATCTTCCAAGGTCTGTTTTCCTGACATTTAACAAAGAAAAGCTGATAGCCAAAGAAAGGTTCATTCCAGTTCAGATCAAGAAAGAGTACTGAGAGCATTTCTTATTAATAAATGATTCCCAGTGTGTTGGCTTTTAATCCCTCTTTGTCAAGGAAAATGTTCTGCACGATTAAAATCCTTTATATCATTGATTTTTGCTAGGAATCCTCCGTGTACCAGAACTGCAGTGCTGGAACCTACATTCTGAATGTTGAGTAATGTGTGTTTTTACACAAACTAGAGGGATTGCATTAAAGTCTATCGGGGTTGGGTGAGGCACGGCTGTGCCTTTGCTGATAAGGAAACCAGTAATAGGGGAATTTTTTTTGGTCGTTTTAACCAAAGTACTGATAGCTTCCCACCCCATTGTAGGATTCTTGGATAACAACCATGTGATCTCTGCCAGCCTACCAGTTGCTAAAGGGGAAAATACAGATTCAACTGTAATGGCATTTGGGTAGAGAATTTTAAGAAATCAAATCTGGCAAGTTGACCTATTCTGTGGATTGCCCATGCAGTGCTTGGTCCCATCAGAGCTCACATCCCTAGTCCTTCATGATGTTTTCTCATGATGCACTTGTCAACTGAGACCCTTCTATAAGTCCCTGTTGACAAAAGTCTCTTTGGGGCGTGGATTTGAATCCCACCACTGCCACCACTTTTGTGGCGATCACACAGGGTCCCCGGACGTTTGACGGTCTATTGATCCCTGTGCCACCACTGTGATTGCTTCCCTGCTGACACCAACCCGTTTCTCTCAGGTACACACAGAGTCCAGACAGTTGTTAACACTCACCAAATAAACACGTTTATTTTATAAGCATTAACAAGTTTATGATTTCAGATAATTTTTCTTGTCAGTTTCTTAATCTTAGTTTCTTTACTGGCCTATACCTTCCTAATAACTTCTAACTAATTATCCCAACTGTCTATCTGACTCCTCTTAACAGATTCTCTCACTCTCTCACATCAAACTAGCCCAACCCACAGACTTATCCTCCCTCTCTCTTCTCTAACACCCGACTGACTCCTTAACAACACTAACTCTAACTCTAACTCCTCCCCTTGGGTTCTCACTGGCCAATCACTTCACACTCATTTAACCCTTTCCTTATAACCCAGCATGATGTCACCTAGGAGGGCAAACGCCACAGTCCCCCATCCCAAAGAGATTTGGAGGGTGGCAACAAGAGAACAGGCCTTTTTCTGTGGTCTCCCTGATTCTGATGCGCTCTCCCCAAAGAGGCTTGCCTAGCACCATCCTTTAGGTCCCAGCAAAACACATTTCTCTTTACCCATGCCTATGGCTATTAAATAGTCTATGGCCTGTAAAAGTGTTGGGGAGAGGACTGTTATTAAGATGACTATTTTATTATTAGACTGTCAGTGTGATTTTTACAATTGATGATCTGTAATGGGACGCTGGTGGCGCTGTGGGTTAAACCACAGAGCCTAGGACTTGCCGATCAGAAGGTCGGTGGTTCGAATCCCCGCGACGGGGTGAGCTCCCGTTGCTCAGTCCCTGCTCCTGTCAACCTAGCAGTTCGAAAGCACATCAAAGTACAAGTAGATAAATAGGTACTGCTCTGGCGGGAAGGTAAACGGCATTTCTGTGTGCTGCTCTGGTTCACCAGAAGCGGCTTAGTCATGCTGGCCACATAACCCGGAAGCTGTATGCTGGCTCCCTCGGCCAATAAAGCGAGATGAGCGCCGCAACCCCAGAGTCGGTCACGACTGGACCTAATGGTCAGGAGTCTCTTTACCTTTACCTAATGTGTTTTTAATGTTGCACACCACCCTAGGATCTTTTGATAAAGGCCGTATATAAATTGAATTAATAATAATGATAATAATAATATCATTAGAGAATACTATAAAATATTTTCCAGATTCATGTTTCCAGTGCTGTGCCCTGTCTTCCTATTTGTGCACAGTGCTGAAGAATTTCGCAACATGTTTGATTGTGACATACCACAATGTTCTGGATACTCAAGCTATGCCTCAACTCAAGTAGCATTTCTGTTGACAGTTCACTATGCAATGAACACCTACAGTGGTTTTGGCTCTCTGTGTCAGTTGAGAGAGTATGATCCAGATCATCTGGTCCATTTCGGATTCCATCCTCAGCAATAAAATTATGGTTGACTTCTGTTGGTGCTATTCCACTCACACAGCAGACTTTCAGTGGTGCACACAGTATTCTCCCTTCCCTTCTAACCATCTGCAGTGCCTTGTGTCCCTCCAAAAATCTTTTCACATCTTCTGGCACAACATTGGATATCACCCTGGATATTAATCTGCTATGTGAACCACATTTTTGTTTTCTTTCAGCTTCGCCACTGGCTGAAACTGCTTTTAAGGTTTATTGTAGAGTACTTTTTCAGCTCCTACTTAAAATGTCCAATTTTATTCACATTTTGACATTACAAAATGAAACTGTATTCTAGGTGTTGTTGTTGTTTTAAGTCATTGTCTGAGGGAGTCTTGATTTGTTATTTGCTAAACTAAGTGATAAAATTCTACATTAAAAAACAAACACAAAAAAGTGCTTGCAATTTTTACATTCAGTTTCTCAGGTCTCTTCAGAGGATTGATATTCTTCTCTACAAAAAACATCGGTCACCCACTACAAACACCATAAAAGCCTGTTCACATAGCATAGATTTGGAATAGGAGAGTCTGTGTTGTCAGTTAATATTGGAAGACTGATAACGTCATTAATATTACAATAGGTTAGCAAGTGTATGTGAAGTAACGAAAATTGAATAAGATGTGATAAATTACACTGAATTAAAGCCTGTTTGGAGAAAAAAAAAGAAATGCTTTATTTGGAGGTCATTCCATACAGTGATTATCATTCAGGGTATTTATCAGATCAGATGGGTTGATAGAAACAAAGAAGGAAAGAGGTGGCATAAAATGAGAGAATAACATTAAACATGTCTCACATTTATAGGAAGGTTCTCCTTTTCTTGCTCTTATCATAAGCATTAGAGGTGCACTGCCTTGGCCTTAGAAATTCATTTTTTAAAAAAAGTTTTATAACTTATTTGAAAAAGAAGCAATAAAATGTCAGGTTTTCTTCCACACCTGCAAATAATGATGAGACTTTTTAAAAAAAATGTCTTTCCTTTTGATAAATCATATTGTAATATCTTGTAGTTCCTCAATAAGGACATATTACTTTAAATATTATTAAATATTGCATTCAATATTGTGCCCAGAAGAAAGTGACCAAGATGCTGAGGCAACATGTTAAGCCAGGAGGAGAGAAGATAAAGCAGAAACATGGTTGGTATCCTCAAATATCTGAAGGAATGTCATGCAAAAGAACAAGCAGGTTTGTGCTCTGTAGCTTCAGAGAAAGGAGTGGAACTAACAAGGCTCAGGAGATGTGTCCTCTCTTTTACTGGAGGTGTTTAATAAGAGGCTGGGCAGCCATATAGTAGGGAAACTGTAGAAGTTGCAACCTGTATTGTAGACCCTTCATTGAAGTTCTTCCAAAGCGTGTTCTCCTTCATGGAGAGCATGTGTTGCGGTGGGGGCCGCCAGGACACTCCAAAGTTGGGGGCACGCTAATTGATCATCATTGGCCACTGATGCGATTGGGGCTTCCCTTGTTGTTGGGAAGAAGTTAATGTTACCATTTGTTGATTGACAGCCAGAAATGCTAAAACTCCTTGCACGAGGCTAGGGTTTCCTCTTTCCGTCCGTGCATTGGATTGCCCGTCCCCCCCTCCCTAGAATTAGGGTTGTTCGCTTTGACCTTGCTATGCCTGTCATGGGGTCGTCTACTCTTGGGGCAGGGGCCCGGTAGGAATTCTGTCCATCTGGCTGATTGGCTGGTGCCATTTGGTTTTTGCCTACTGCGTAGCAAATTGTCACAACTTGTAAGGTTGTGGTTAGACATTGGTTTATGGTTTGGTTGGTTGAGGGGCATGGATTGGCTGTGCCTGCCCCCTCTAATGCTGCTGCTGCAAGGGATTCCGTTAAAGGAATCGGGGGCTAACTATTGCTTGTCTACTCTGTCAAGGGGGCTCGGGCCATAGCAATGAGCTCCTGGTTGCATTTGGGGTGAGGGCAGGTTCCCTGCTCCGTCGCTACCCCCAAGTGTATTCCCCTATTCTGACTTTCGCATCGTGTGGAATGTCAGTCTGTCCCCCATGGTGGGGGCAGATAGTCACAACCAATGCCTAAGCAACCACTCACAAATTTGTATTTTAATAAAGTTGTGGCCAAAATTATGCCAAAAATCTTAAACAAAAAATTCTGTGTGATGTGTGAGTTATTGGGGTGGCCCTGGGGACCTCGACACGCAACTCAAAAATTCGATGATTTTGTGCTTTCCCCCAGTTTGTATGATGCAAACCATTCTAAAAATGGTTAAAGCAAGAGTTATGCAGGTTTCTAAGGTGCATAACGAATCACTCGCTTCAAAGAGATATATCTTTGAGTAATAAATGAAGTTTCATAAATTAGGCCATAGAGCACCAAACTTACTGTATGGCAGGCATGCCCAAAGTCTGCTTTGGGGGCCTAATTCGGCTCCCTAATTCGGGGGCCTAATTCAACCATCCCCTGTGGCAGTTGAATCCTAAAAAAAGCTCTACAACTTCATTCCTGAAAAAAACAACTTTGGTCGGCTCTCACGCATGTTCACTTCATCAAATCTGGCCCTCTTTGATAAAAGTTCGGGCACCCCTGCCATGTGGTGAACAAAAGATTGGTTTATAATATTGTGTGGCAGTGTTTAAGTTCTTCTCCGAATAGACTCACTGAAATTAATGAGAGTTCAGTTAGTCATGACCATTAATTTCAGTGGGTCTGCTCGGAGTATGACTAACACTGGGTACAACCTTAAATATGTGTTAGTTCTCACTAAGGTCTCAATTAGCTTTATAAAGTGAAAGGAACTTGTACATGAATTTCCCCCCAATTTGTTCAAGGATGAAGGCCACTTTGCTTCATTCCTTTTTCCCTTTTCCTCCCTAGCCTGTGTTAAATGTCACTAACTTTGTTTTATGATTGCTTGAGTTCCTAGTCGAATTTTATATTTGTCTGTATATCTTCAGTCAAGACTTCAGTCATTTATTGAGTTTCTGTGTAATGGGAAATAAATCAGACAAATAGAATCTTCTTGTTTTAGCAAGTGATAGCCAGCCTGTCTTCTATGATTTATTGGGCTACTAATTAAAGGTCATTATGAAATTTACTGTGGAGAAGCGTATCATTGCCAATGAAAACTCTGCCACTCAGTTGTTTCCTTAACGATAAATGTTTGCATAAAGGAAAAACAAAGACTGTGTTCCCAGCTGACATAAATAGCTTCTGATTAGAACTGATAAAAAGTCATTCTAAACTTAGAATGAAGGGTGATATTCAACCAAGTCCTAGTCTGAACAGAGCCATTGAAATCTATAGACTTAATGATTATGACTCAAAATTATGCAGTGTGATAGATATGTTCAACAGGCACCCCACCTGAAACAATCTTTGCATGTTTCATAAGCTTACCTGCAAGGATTGCCTGGCAATAAACATGAATCATGACTGGCTGGGTGCCATTTGATTAATTTTCATTCACAAAGGGTAAGCAGGGTCTTCTGCAGGTTCCCTCCCTGTGAGAAGTGAGGTTACAGGGAACCAGGCAGAGGGCCTTCTTGGTAGTGGCTCCCGCCCTGTGGAACACCCTCCCTTCAGATGTCAAGGAGACAAAGATCTACAGAGCTTTTAGAAGACATCTGAAGGCAGCCCTGTATCAAGAAGTTTTTGAAGTTTGATGTTTTACTATGTTTATATATACCACATTGGCCTGAATATAAGCCTCACTTTCCCCCCCAAATTCCGACTATGAATAGTTAAAGTGCAGCTTAAATTCACAACCTACAAAAATTGGCTTTTACAGTATTGCTGTTGAAACAGACATACAGTAAAATGGAACAGGTATGAGTGCCTGCGAAATTTTAAGGGAGCAGCTTATATTCGGGTACAATGGTACCTCTGGATGCGAATTGGATCCCTTCCGGAGCCCCGTTTGCATCCTGAAGCGAACGCAACCCGGTGTCTGCGGGTCGTGTTTCGCCACTTCTGCGCATGCGCGTGACATCATTTTGAGCATCTGTGCATGTGCAAGCGGTGAAACCCATAAGTAATGCATTCTGTTACTTCCGGGTTGCCGCGGAGTGCAAGCCGAAAATGCTCAACCCGAAGCTACTTTAACCTGAGGTATGACTGTATTGTCTTTTCTTCTCTCTCCCCCCACCCTTGAATTTTAAAGGTGTGGCTTATATTTGGGTGCAGCTTATATTCGGGCCATTACAGTATGCTGTAAGCAGCCCAGAGTGGCTGGGGAAACTCAGCCAGAAGGGTGGGAAAAAGCAGAGAAATAGCTTTTGAAGAGAAAAAGCTTCAGTTTCTTGAGTGGGAGAGAGAAGCCCAGATCTTCATTTAGTGCCATTTATGTGACGAGGAGAGACGCGGGTGACGCTGTGGGTTAAACCACAGAGCCTAGAACTTGCTGATCAGAAGGTCGGCGGTTCGAATCTCTGCAACGGGGTGAGCTCCCGTTGCTTGGTCCCTGCTCCTGCCAACCTAGCAGTTCAAAAGCATGTCAAAGTGCAAGTAGATAAATAGGTACCGTTCTGGTGGGAAGGGAAACGGCATTTCCATGCGCTGCTCTGGTTCACCAGAAGCGGCTTAGTCATGCTGGCCACATGACCCGGAAGCTGTACGCCGGCTCCTTCGGCCAATAAAGTGAGATGAGCGTCACAACCCCAGAGTCGGCCACGACTGAACCTAATGGTCAGGGGTCCCTTTACCTTTATGTGATGAGGGGAAGCAAACCCAGCGAAGAGGAGAACCCTACACATCCAGCAGTTTGTTTGCTCAGAGGCTGCCTGACCATGCCGTGGCCCAGGACCTGTTGCAATTCTACAGCCATTTGCTTCATTTTACATATTTTATTTTATTTTTGCTTGCTGCACGTGAATGGCAGCAGAGCTTTATGACATCACCTCAAGAAAGATGAGAACAAGTGAATTGTCAAATATAGAAAGAAGAATTGTTGACAGGCTTATTTGTTTTCACCTGTTATAGAAATGTTTTCAACCAGCACATTCTAGAAACAATTGTTTGTTCAGACCCAGAAACCTTCCCCCTAAATAAATTCACATTTGTCTCAAATTTTTGGTTTGGTTTTTGGCAGAATTTAGGCCACAACTTACAGAAAGTGACTGGTTGCATAGGCTCTGGTTCGGCTAGCTCCCTGCCATGCAGGTAGTGTTGACCCAGGGTTTCAGCATAGGTCAGCCAAGGGTGAACACCTGGATAAGCGGAAAGCAGGAAACGGCCTAACTCCGCCACCCAAATGTCCCCCTGGACTCAGGCACAGGCACAATCCCTTCTCAGGGGTTGACCAAACCATTGAGCCCCTGGATTCCTCCAATGGAATACCCTTCACATAGGGATGGCGAGAGCGTTCTCCCATCCCTATCACCTGAGCCAGAGCCTATCCGCAACCTTACAAGTTGTGACAATTTGCTGCGTGGCAGGGGAAAACCAAATGGCACCAACCAATCAGCCAAGTGGGGAAAATTCCTGCCATGCCCCTGTCCCAACAACAGATGACGGCATAGCAAGGTCAAGCACAAAGCCCTAAAAGTAGGGAGAGATGGGCGGGTATTCTGAATGCACGTGCTGAAAGAGGAAGCTCTGGGTCACATGCATGGGCATAACTAGGTCCCTCGATCCATTTAGACTGCTTCCCATTGGGCAGATTGTACCCAGCTTCGAGGGACCAACCAATCGGGTGTTGTGGCTTACCAAATGTACCCACCTACAATACAGGGTGTCAGTTGTCCAGGTCTCACCGCAATATGTGCCCTCTTTAAGGGAGGAGCCGATTACTCAAAGAGCGATAAGAGCCGTTATTATTGTTATACAGCATATCGTACCCCTCCTGGATATTTATTGCTGCAGTGTCATTTGTGGCTTGTATAGACCCGTTTTCATTGCACCTTATTAGCTATCAACGATTATTATTTGGCTCTGGTGTTTACAGACTATAATTCATCATCATCCTATCTTTTATTTATAAGGAGATATCAAAAAAGAAATAAGCAAATTATGCATTGTTTTTGGCTGGATGAGTTTTGCAGGCTCAGTAAATCAACCCTACGGTTGCACCGCAGACTTCAGCACTCTGCTGTGACTGCACCTGATCTCGCCTAATTCCAAAATAGTTATGGTGATGAGGAAGGGGAGGGTGCTGCCAGTCTCCAGAGATTGCTACACATCAGTAGAAAGCTTTCTTTTTTTAAAAAAATGTGCTAGTTTTGAAACACAGAAATGTTTTAAATAGTGTTAGTTTCACATTTTGTCACATATGTGTTTCTAAAAACGCCACTTTGCCAAAATGCATTGTTTTATAGACATGTGTGTCATATAAAAAGGCTCTCCGACAACAACAAAAAGTTGTGTGTTAAGATGCCAAGACCTCCCTCAATAAATCATGACACAATTGACACGGAATTTAGTTTAAGGTTATTGGCATAATTTTGGCCACAACTTTATTGATTACAGATTGTGAGTGGTTTGCTTAGGCATTGGTTCCTGACTAGCTGCACCTGACCTCAGCAGGGCAGCACTGATGCCTGGACTCCGGCAGACGTCAGTAAGGGAAAACATCCGGGGGGAGCATTGGACCAGGCTCAGACTCAAGCTCACCCCAAATGCTCCCAGGGGCTCAGGCATGGCCCTAACCCCTGGAAGGGGATCGGACAAAAGCAAGGCGAGCCCCTAGATTCCTTTAATGGAGTACCCTAGCATTGGAGGGGCAGGCACAGCCTATCCACATCCCCTCCACCACCATTGAACCAATGCCTAACCACCAAAGCTTACAAAGTTGTGATAATTTGCTACATGGCAGGCGAAACCCAAGTAGCACCAGCCAGTCAGCCAAAGGGGGAAATTCCTACTGAGCCCCTGCCCCAAAAGCAGACGACCCATGATGGCATAGCAAGGCCATAGCAAGACCCTAAATATAGGGAGGGTGGGAGGGTGATCTGATGCACGAGGCGCTAAGAGGATGCTCAACCCAACGTGCAGCGGTATATAAAGGTCCCTCGGTTAATGCATGAAAACAACCCCGTTGGCCAGATTTACCCCAGCAACCGAGGGACCACCAATCAGGTTGTTGTGGCTATCCAATCGCTCCCACCCACAACAACAATGAGGTCAGTCTTGGTGTTCTCACCGCAATGCATGCTCTCTGGGAGGAGGACACAATTTCTGGAGCAGAATAAGTATATTGTGTACGTCAGCAAATGTTTATCGGAGAGGAAACAAATGAGGCAGTGGCTCATAGGAGCTGCAGAAGTCTGCCGTGAATGCACCCGGTATCCCTTCCTTAATGCACCCGGTATCCCTAAAAAGGGGGGGGGGGCAAAGAGGGAAGGGAGTATACCAACAGCCTTCTGATATTGGTATATGAAATCTTTCATTTCCCTTGAAATAGTTGTATGGTGGGGCGGGGGTGGGGGGGCAGAGTAACCAGGTTATGGGATACTTCCATATTCAGACTACACTGTAAGGGATTTCTTTTTGCATCAAGAATTAAAAATAAAAATAATAGCAAGGGCACGGTGATAATTTCCATCAGCACTCAATAAAAAATTACAGCATGAATTCCTAGCATTAGTTATAGGTAACCATGTGTGACTCAATTAATAATTCAGTTTACACTGATAATATTTGTATCTGAATGTGGCATGAAATGAATTTGTGTTAAATCCAAACTCTTCTGATTTATTTGATTGTTAGGTTTAATGAAAGGGATGCATTGAAACCCGGTGTGTGGTAGGATTACAAATGCAGTGCTGCTTGAGAGGCTCTCCTCCAGGTTAAAGGCTGTAAATTTCCCAGAACTATCTACAAACAGGCTCTCTGTTTCAACTGGTAGCTCTAGGACTGTAACCCTGTCCAGTGGTACCTCGAGTTAAGTACTTAATTCGTTCCGGAGGTCCGTTCTTAACCTGAAACTGTTCTTAACCTGAAGCACCACTTTAGCTAATGGGGCCTCCCGCTGCCGCCATGCCGCCAGAGCATGATTTCTGTTCTCATCCTGAAGCAAAGTTCTTAACCTGAGGTACTATTTCTGGATTAGTGGAGTCTGTAACATGAAGCGTATGTAACTTTCTAGGTCTATATTGTCCATTTTTTAAAAAAAGTAATATGTATAAAATAAGACAGAATAATTCACTGTGTTTTGGGAGGCAAATAAAGAACAAACAAAAATGTCTTACATGAAATGTAAGAAATGATAGTCGCAATTTTGCTGAGCAGTATATATTGTTTTGTCCAGCTACTGAAAATAAATTAGTTCTGTGGTGTGGTTTTTTAAAAAACAACTACCATGTTATCATCCCCATATATAATTATCCCTATTTTACAGATCAGGAACTGAGATAGAGAATGGCCTAAATTAGATCATGGTTGTGCTATTTGAAGTGGCGTCTCCTCAGCTCACAGTTCTGGGATCTTAACCAGTTTGCTAGCTCTAGATGCTGAGCTTTGGAAAAATCCCAGAGGAAGGGGGTCTCATAGCTTTCCTTCAGTCACCCAGATCTGCAGTCTTCCAGCTTCTTGCTGTTCAGATTCATGCCCAGATGGTCCAGTTAGGAGGCTGTCCAATGAAGGGATAGAGATGGCGTTCAAGGGCTACATTAACTGGAATCAGCACATTGAGTCTGTGTACACACTAACCCATTTGTAGCACAGAAAGGTTGCTTTTTTCAGTTCAGAACTGTTTATGCTCATCCTCAACATGCTGTTTTCAATCCAGATTGATTTTAGATTTTGCCGTCCACAAGAATGGGTGTAGCTACTTGGTATTCAAGGGGAGGGTTTTGAAATGTGCACATTATCCATGGTTTTTCTTCCCTGCACATGCCTCACTCTGGTGAATGAAAAAGGAACAACAGATTGTAGTCTTGGTATGTGCTCACCTACAATACCATGGGGCAGGTATGATTACACTCCCCACCATTGCTGGGACTGCCTATACAGTGGTACCTTGATTCTCAAACGCCTTGGTACTCAAACAACTTGGAACCCAAACACTGCAAACCTGGAAGTGAGTGTTCTGGTTTGCAGACATTTTTCAGAAGCTGAACGTGCTCCGTTTTGAGTGTTGCGCTTCTGATTTGAGTGCCACACTTCCATTCTGAGTCCCACACTGAGGTCTGTCTGGTTTTGCTATTTATTTTACATTTTTGTGGCTCTATTTTGTTTGTGACTGGGTGGAAGCCAGTTCAGCTACTGATGGATTGATTGTGTGACTGCAGTACCTTGTTTATTGCTTTCATGTTATGGATCGATGGTCTCGTTAGATAGTAAAATTCATGTAAAATTGCTGTTTTAGGGGTTGTTTTTAAAAGTCTGGAATGGATTAATCCATTTTGCATTACTTTCTATGGGAAAGCGCACCTTGGTTTTGGAACGCTTTGGTTTTGGAATGGAACCAAGTTTGAGAACCAAGGTACGATTGTATTTGTTGTTATCAGTTTTCAGATGGACACACTGCAGGGTTAACACAGAATCAATCTGCAATATTGCAGATTTTTTTTTAATTTTTTTTTTTTTGGAATTGACCAGCTTCTCAAGAAGCACTTTTCAGGGGCCAAAACATATAAGCAATAAATCTAGATTGTACATGGGGGTGGGCAAGTACTCAGTCTCCACTGATTGTAGAATAAAATGTGTGTATGCACCCTGATTTATCAGAAAGCTATAGGAAGGCAGCCCAAGCTATAGGCAACAACACAACATGTTCTTGGGGAATGCGATCTGAACATGCTCTTTCCGTCCCGCATCACAAGCTGTGACATTTAGTTCTATTTGAGGTTCCAAACAATTTTCAAGGGATATCCATATTTAATTTAGTATGTTGTGGTATCAAAGCCTTCAGGCCATTAAGGCAAGAATGATAGTTTTCAAGTCAAAACTTGAAAGAAATAAACCCTGCTGGCACATTCCTCACACACAGGGTGTTACCATGTCTTGGAGCAGGGACACACTTTAATCCCCTCACCCTGGTGCTGTGCCTTTTCCTCAAACAACATTTGTCTTAAGTGAAAATCCAAGCCACAAACAGTCTGAATTAATGGATATCCTGATTGTGCAAAGCAAGCAAGATCTCTTTTTCCCATCTCTTCCCCCTCTCTGTCTCTCATATGATCTAATTTTGTGTAGGTGACAATTTTGTCTCACATAGAACTTTTTTTTTTTTTAAAAAAAGAAATGATTATTTATTCTTTTCTCGAAGAGAATGTTGTGAAATAACTGATTCATCAATTTGTCTCCATAATCCGAATTTTAGTTTATGGTCTGTGCGTAAATTTTCTCTCTTGTCTCGATAAATGTTCTGAAAAGATGTTTGAATAAATATTTGAACGGTGCATTATGTGGCATTAGTAAATCAGAAAACAGCAAAATGGCAGCTTCGGCATAGTCTCTAAATCCTGTTTTCACTTGCTCTGTATGCAAAAGAATTATATTAAATACACTTTGGGTGAAGCAGGGTGGAGTAGGATGGCCACATATAAAAAGCATGGTGCTTACAGATGTATGATTTATCAGTGGAATAACATTTAGAGCTCATGAGCGCTTACTGGATTTGAAAGTTTTAGCTTTCACATTTCATTGATCAGGGGTTCTGACATGTTTGTCTCTACACAACACTATTTTTCCACTTCCTTTGCCTCCCCCCCCCCCCCCAAACATGCTAAGTTCTGTCTAAATGAGCTGCAGTGTTCCAGGGCTGTTAAAGGCTCAGTATATTGCTTTCTGCAGACTTAATGCATCACTATCCCCTTGTTGTGTTTCAAGAAGGCCTAGTTTCGAAGTAGGGTGGCTTAGGAAGTCAGATTCTTTTCCCCCTGACATGATCCAGATTGATTCCTCAAATCCTTTTTTGAAATGAGGATACAACCGCATCATCATAAGATAAACCACCCTGGATTTCAGATTTCTTTTTGACATTCTTTAACCGAGACAAAGAGAGTAAAACGTGTTTTGTAAGGAAGGGTCATAACAGAGTCGGGAACTGGCATCTGTTTTGCCTTGTCTTATTCAAGAGATACCCAATTCTCAATAGATTTCATTTTGATATAATGATATGGCATTACCTCACCTATCTGCAGTGGTAATCAGATTGTTTCATCTATCTTGATAAAGCAATCAGAACACTACAAAGAATAGTGAAATTCTGATGCACAGATCATCCTATTATCATCTAATAATAATAATAATAATAATAATAATAATAATAATAATAATAATTTATTTATTTATACCCCACCCATCTGGCTGAGTTTCCCCAGCCACACTGGGCGGCTCCCAATCGAGTGTTAAAAAAAATACAGCATTAAATATTAAAAACTTCCCTAAACAGGGCTGCCTTCAGATGTCTTTTAAAAAGAAGATAGCTGTTTATTTCCTTGACATCTGATGGGAGGACGTTCCACAGGGCGGGCACCACTACCGAGAAGGCCCTCTGTCTGGTTCCCTGTAACCTCACTTCTTGCAATGAGGGAACCGCCAGAAGGCCCTCGGCGCTGGATCTCAGTGTGCGGTTTGAATAAGTTTGAATTTATCACCCTGAGGTCCCAGGGTTGGTTACAACAATTAAAAATGCAGCATTAAAAGGTTTAAACAACTTACAACAACAAAAGGGTGAGTTCTTAAAAAAAAAAGTACGTCTCAAACGTCAGAGGCAGGGTAAGAAGGTGTGTCTTCAGTACAGTGGTACCTCTGGTTACGTACTTAATTCATTCCTGAGGTCCGTTCTTAACTTGAAACTGTTCTTAACCTGAAGCACCACTTTAGCTAATGGGGCTGCCCACTGCTGCTGCCCCGCCGCCACATGATATCCGTTCTCATACTGAAGCAAAGTTCTTAACCCGAGGTATTATTTCTGGGTTAGTAGAGTCTGTAACCTGAAGCGTATGTAACCTGAAGCGTATGTAACCCGAGATACCACTGTATTTGCCAAAAACTGCATTGTGAAGTTGCCACGCTCATCTCCGTGGGGAGGGAGGTCCACAACTTAGGAACTGCCATGGTGTCTTTTTTTCTGAGAGAGAAAGGAGGGGCAGGCAGTGGACAAACACATGAAGTGGAAGCAAAAAGTGAACAATATTCCAAAGTCATATATCAAGCCAAACACTCACCTATGATTATAAACTAAGATTCCTAAATATGCTCACTATTCAATGGACCGTTGATTCTCCACATGCTGTCAGGCACCCAGTATTGTTCCTTGGCAACCTCAGATGGAAACGCCTCAGAACCTTGAAGTAGTTGAATGACTTCCTCATTTTTTTCTGCAGAAAAACCACCTTTTCCTGAGGCAAATCACATACAATTTACTTTAAACCCCATTTTCCTGCCACAGTTGTCCTTTCACAGTAGCCGAGGCCACTTGTAGTAGCAGTAAACAAGAACCTCAAACAAATTTCAGCCGTTTTTCTAACGTTTGCAAGGACAGCGTGCTTGTCACATGAAATTGCTAGTGACAGTTGATGAGGAGGACATAATGTGGCGAGATGATTAAAAAGCACACCTGTGATCATATTATCAATAAAAATTAAAATGGGCTGTTTCAACTGGCTTTCTGTGCTGTCATGTAGCTCTCACAACTTCTGCGGTAATGAAGCATTTATGCAGTTAATCATGCTTTCAGGAATACTTGCCCTTCGTCCCTTATCGTAGTATATAGGCAGTTGTTAACACCAGCCAATTTGTTGCATGAATGCTAAAGCATTCCAGTTCTGCAGGTGTGGTAGGATGCACCATCTAAAATCTATAAAGAAACAAGGGCAGTACCTACCCTCAGTTTGCTTTTTGTTAAATGAATATAACCTGGTTAAAAGTTTCACATGCAAACATCTTCCAGCTGCATATAGCAAAATCAACAGCAAAAGGAAATCTTACGAAAACAAGTTTGCATCATCCGGACGACCCTGGAATTCATGTGGTACAGAAAAGATGAAAACTTTACCACGTTTGAAAGCTATTGTTGTAAAAAGCTTTTCTGATGATGAAATTTATTATCTGCACATCAACAGGTCCCGTTGTTCGGTCTCAGCTTCTGCCCACCTAGCAGTTTGAAAGCACGTCAAAGTGCAAGTAGATAAATAGGTACCACTCCAGTGGGAAGGTGAACGGCATTTCCGTGCGCTGCTCTGGTTCGCCAGAAGCAGCTTAGTCATGCTGGCCACATAACCCAGAAGCTGTCTGCGGACAAACGCCGGCTCCCTTGGCCTATAGAGCGAGATGAGCACCACAACCCCAGAGTCATCTGTGAATGGACCTAATGGTCAGGGGTACCTTTACCTTTAAGCAGTTAGCATTACTAGTTGGAAGTGCCGAAATTAGAGAAGGTGTCCTTATGTTTACTCATGGTGGGGATAAGATGGAGATAATAGCCTGGTTATGACAACATGCAGTGAGGATTTGTGAATGCTATACAACACTAACTTAAGTGTTAGATGCAGGTTTTTGTGAGTGGTTTTTTGTTTTGGGTTTTTTTTTTTTTGTACTGAACCCCACTGGAATCTTGTGCATATGCCAATAAAGGTTTGAGAATCTGAATCTGAGTGCCCTTAAGCAGTTAACATTCCTACTTGTAGAGTCGCTTTCGGCTCCCGCTCTCCGAGGGCGCTCGTGTCCCCGCGGCGGAGGCGGCATGGCGGCCCTGTGGAGAGGCTACCAGAGACTGATGGCCCGGCACCCGTGGAAGGTGCAGATCGGCACCGCCGGTAAGGCGGAGGCCGCGCCCGCCTTGCTTCCCCTCGCCAGCTCCGGATTCATCCCGGCGGGGCTGCGCCGGCTCTCCTTCGCCGGGGCTGGGAGGGCTCTGGGGCTTGGAGAGGGATGGCTCCGGGGCGGCCTCCTCCAGGGCAGGAATCTTATTTCCAGGAAAGGGGAAGCAGGTGTCTTGGGATGTCAAACGTCCTCTCCTCGTTGCATTTGTTCCCGCCTCAAAGTAGCTTGTGTAGGCGTTGTTGTTGTTGTTGTTTGGTCGTATAGTCATGTCCGCTTCTTCATAACCCCCTGGACCAGAGCACGCCAGGCCCTCCCGTCTTCCACTGCCTCCCGCAGTTTGGTCAAACAAATCCTTTCCCTCTTCTTCAATTTTTGTTCTGTAATTTATCCTAACACATTTTAACTTTGAATTTTCCACTTTATCCCTTTAACAATTAATATTCATATAATTCTTAATAACACTTCTGCTAAAACCATATAGCTTCATTCCAATATTCTTCTAACATTCATTAATTTTGCAATATTTCTGTAAATATATTTTAAATTTTTTCCAATCTTCCTCCATCGACTCTTCTCCCTGGTCTTGGATTCTGCCAGTCATTTCCGCCATTTCCATGTAGTCCATCAGTTTCATCTGCCATTCTTCCCGGGTGGGTAGCTCTTGTGTCTTCCAATACTTTGCAATGAGTATTCTTGCTGCTGTTGTGGCATACATAAAAAATGACTGCTGTCACCATCTGCAGTGATCATGGAGCCCAAGAAAGTAAAATCTCTCACTGCCTCCATTTCTTCCCCTTCTATTTGCCAGGAGGTGATGGGACCAGTGGCCATGATCTTTGTTTTTTTGATGTTGAGCTTCAGACCATATTTTGCGCTCTCCACTTTCACCCTCATTAAAAGGTTCTTTAATTCTTCCGCACTTTCTGCTAACAAGGTTGTGTCATCTGCATATCTGAGGTTGTTATTATTTCTTCCGGCAATCTTAATTCCGGTTAGGGATTCATCCAGCCCAGTCTCCATCTTCACCACAACCCTGTGAGGTAGGCTAGTCCCCCAGTGGCTGAGTGGGGGTCACAAGCCCACTGTTTGACCCATGGCTGGGCTGCCTCCTGGAGACTGGGTGGTGCAGGGGGCTCTGCTGAATTGTTGGGGAGCCACAGATGGCTCTGACTAGCCGCCGCCCTGCCTGAAGGACATTGGGCTGCCCAGCTCTTCCCAGGCGGGAGGAGCCCCCCCCAGTCAGGAGCTAGGGAAGTGGGCTCCTTCAGTCCCCCATCACAGGGGGCAGCCAGAGACCAAGCCCAGATGGGAGCATCCTTAGGTCTTGCCCTGAGGTGCCTCACGGTCGTCTTGTATCCTTCAAGTTCATCAACAAGCAAATGCCTTTTGCACACAGGCTCCAGGAAATAGGAATTCTGTTTCTCTTGAAATCAAACGGTGCCGACAGTGCCGACATTTGACCGCCTGATGAAAATGTTTTTGCTTTGCCAAGTGCTTTTCGATAATTCATTTGATTCCCTCTTGGTCATTGTTCTGCATTTTTATAGTTTTCAAAAATGATTTTAGTGTAGACTGCCATATTTTACGAGTTCATGGCTTATAAGTGCCCTTAAAAATAAAAAAGTGCTGTCCAAAAGCCCTCCCTTGCCGCAATGCAACCTGCAGGTCTTCATGCCTGCCCCACAGCAAAGGGGGTGGAATGTTGTATGTGACTGTAAGTGTGACAAGCCTGTCTAGCTGCAGCTGACACCATGCGCAGCCCTTTACCTGAGCTGTGAGTGGTGAAGGCCTCACCTGCAAACCAGGGAAGACCCGCCTGGCACCTTAGCAGGGCTGAGTCCCCTTGTGCAGCCAGGATAGCACCCTCTGCCTGGGCTGGGGCCAGACCCTCCCTGCAGCAGCTGCCGCTCTGCATTCTGTGCCCCAGACAAGTTCTGAAGCAGCATTCCTCCCCGCCCCGGACTCCCCACCTCCTGGCCACCAAGCTGGATGGCTTAAAAAGAGGATGATCCAATTCATGGGCGGTGGGTCTATGGAAGGATATTAGCCATGATGGCAGCAATGCTTCTGAATATCTGAATATTGCTGGGAACCGCAAGAAGGGAGAGTTGCTCTTGTGCTCAGATCCTGCTTGCAGGGTTCCCACTGACCTCTGTGAGAAGAGGATGCTGGGCTAGAGGGACCATCAGCCTGATCCAGTTGCTTCTTAATGGGTTCTTGTTGTTGTTGTTTAGTCGTGTCCGCCTCTTCGTGACCCCCTGGACCTGAGCACGCCAGGCCCTCCTGTCTTCCACTGCCTCCCTCATGCTGGTGGCTTCGAGAACACTGTCCCACCATCTCGTCCTCTGTCGTCCCCTTCTCCTTGTGCCCTCCATCTTTCCCAGCATCAGGGTCTTTTCCAGGGAGTCTTCTCTTCTCCTGAGGTGGCCAAAGTCTTGGAGCCTCAGCTTCAGGATCTGTCCTTCCAGGGAGCCCTCAGGGCTGATTTCCTTCAGAATGGAGAGGTTTGATCTTCTTGCAGTCCATGGGACTCTCAAGAGTCTCCTCCAGCACCAGAATTCAAAAGCATCCACTCTTCGGCCATCAGCCTTCTTTATGGTCCAGCTCTCACTTCCATACACCACTACTGGGAAAACTATAGCTTTAACATAGCTTTTAATTGGGTTCTTAAGTTCTAACATTTCTGATACAGGTTTCCAGGCATTGCAAGTGGGGACAGTTGCTGCTCTCTTGCTTCTGCCGTGTTTGGGGGCTTCCCATTGGGGCATCTGGCTGGCTGCTGCAGGGCCGGGGGGGGGGGACAGGATGCTGAACAAGGTGGACCCTTGGCCTAGATGAAGTCCCAGCAAAAGGAGAATGGATACGAAAACTTATGGAATATGCAGAAATGGCGAAACTTACTTGAAAAATAAGAAATCAAGATAGCAAACTTTTTATAAAAGAATGGAAATGGTTCAGGGAATATTTACAAACAAACTGTAAACAGATAGGAACATTGACAGGGTTATTGTAATAACCTGCAGTTTTATAAGAGTATATTTTTAAAGTAGATGAGTAAATGAGCAAATTAAGTTAATTTGTATATGCAAAAAATGTTAAAAATAAATTTAAGGAGCCACAGAAAGAGGGGGAAGGAAGTCAAGTTTTGAAATGTTAAAATGATTGTAAAATTATTGAAATGTATAAAAATGAAAGTCTGAAATATAAAATTAAAGGGTGGGCCTTGGCTTAGATCCAGCAGGGCTTCTCTTAGCTCCTCCCTCCTCCCCCTGCTTCACTTCTCCTGGGGGGGGGGGCATCCATCCTTCCACCAGGTCCCATGGAGCTGCCCGCCTGCTGTGTGTTGGGGGGGGGGAGTGGCCACTGAGTGGCGCTGGCAGCCTCCCAAGGCTCCTTGCGGGTGAAGTCATCGCCCAGGGAGTCGTCAATCTCTGTGGTGCTGCTGGCACAGAGCGACTCTCATCCCATTACACTTGGTCCGGCTGCCAGCTGCGTCATACAGGTGCCACCTCTCCCCTTCCCGCCAATCTGGGGGAGTGAATGAAGGAATGGAGCTGGGAGGGAGCCTTTGGCAACAGAAGCTGTGAGTTTGTCAATGAGCAAGTGGAGGAGCTGAGAACACACCACGGTGCTTCAGACACGGCATCCAAAGCGGGGGGGGGGGGGGGTTCCCTGTCTCTCGGGGGCTGAATATCCCACCCAAGGAAAGTCTGCACAGCCAAGGGCTGGGAGGGGGGAAGGCATTAGATAGCATAGCCCAACTCAGTTCTGTGTGCTGCTTCCTTTCAAACCTCCAGATTCACAGCGACTCTCCTTCTTCTTCCTCCCGCGCCTCTGCTGCAGATCTGGAACTCCCCCCGTTTTCTGGTGTTCTTCAGGGAGAGGGGATTCTGTGACCCTCCGTGGGGGGCGACTTCCAGTCATGGGGCTGGCGCATACTTTTGCAGGGCCCCAATTTCATTCTCAAGGCCGGAGTGGAATCTTGATGTTCATTCCGCTTTGCCATCTCGTTGGAGTTCCCTTTCCCAGCTCCTTTTCTTTTGCTTTCCTGCCAGGGGCTGTTAAACAGCTGGTGGGCAGAGCAGTCGCTGAGACAGGGGTCACATTTGGCATTTCTGGCAGATTCTTAGAATGGTAGAATTGGAAGGGACCCCCAAAGCCCATCCAGTCTAACCCTCTTCAGTGCAGGAATCACAGAGTCTGCGTAAAACCTCCCGGGAAGGGGAGCCCCACCCTCCTTGGGACCTGGAGGTCAGAGCATGCAGAGGAAACGGAGGCAGCTGTGCTGCTCTGGAGACCCTGGCTTGCAGGCTGTGGCTGAGCCCCCTCCCTCGCCTGGCCATGGCCCCCTTCCATCTCCCCTCTCTGGGGGAAGAGAGGCAGCTTCTCTTCTTCTGCGCACAGGGCTGTGTCTTCTCCCTTTGCCAGCTCCCTGGATCCACTCCAAGGAGGGAGGCTTGACGTCAACAGATAGCTGGCAGGGACTTTGGGGGAGGCAGTGGCTCAGAGGCTCTGCCCCCTTGGCCAGAGACCAGAAAAAGCCAGGCCTTGATGGGGGAAGAAGTGGCTTGGCAGAAATGGAGGCAGCCCTGTACCCCCTTTCCTCCTCCTTCCAACCCAGCAGTCTATAGTTTGCTTCTATTTTTGTTGTTGTTTAGTCATTTAGTGGTGTGTGCCTCTTCGTGACCCCCTGGACCAGAGCACGCCAGGCCCTCCTGTCTTCCACTGCCTCCTGCAGTTTGGTCAGACTCATGCTGGTAGCTTCGAGAACACTGTCCCACCCTCTCCCTCCACATGGAGGAGGGAGAAAGGTTGTTTTCTGCTGCTCCAGAGAAGTGGACACGGAGCAATGGATCCAAACTACAAGAAAGAAGATTCCACCTAAACATTAGGAAGAACTTCCTGACAGTAAGAGCTGTTCGACAGTGGAATTTGCTGCCAAGGAGTGTGGTGGAGTCTCCTTCTTTGGAGGTCTTTAAGCAGAGGCTTGACAACCATATGTCAGGAGTGCTCTGATGGTGTTTCCTGCTTGGCAGGGGGTTGGACTCGATGGCCCTTGTGGTCTCTTCCAACTCTATGATTCTATGATTCTATGATTCTAAGTCCCCAAATTAGAGAAACAAGCTTTGCAAACTTTTGTTGTGCATAGTGATGGCATTTGTGACACCTTTGTATATGTCAGAAGGTAGCATCTGCTTTTAAATCTGGGTGGGCAAATCTAGCAAACTTGGCTTCCTAAGCAGACTCACTTGATTTGATCCAGCTGGGTCATGAATCAGATCGGATCACATTTACTTCAGAATCTGCAGTGTAGCAGGATGATTCAAGGACTGCATCATTGACTCTTATTCCTGTAAATAATAATAATAATAATTCTGTTGGTACAACTTTTAAAAATTGGTAATCCAACAAACCACAGCCTGGAGAAGCTAGCATGTGAGGCTCTTTGCTGCCACATTTTAAAGGTAAAGGGACCCCTGACCATTGTGGCTGACTCTGGGGTTGCGGCGCTCATCTTGCTTTATTGGCCGAGGGAGCCGGTGTACAGCTTCCGAGTCATGTGGCCAGCATGACTAAGCTGCTTCTGGTGAACCAGAACATCACACGGAAATGACGTTTACCTTCCTGCTGGAGCGGTACCTATTTATCTACTTGCACTTTCACGTGCTTTCGAACTGCTAGGTTGGCAGGAGCAGGGACCAGGCAATGGGAGCTCACCCCGTCGCGGGGATTCGAACCACCGACCTTCTGATAGGCAAGTCCTAGGCTCTGTGGTTTAACCCACAGTGCCACCTGCGTCCCTTGCTGCCACATACTTGAATGCAAATACACCAAGCCTCGCTGGGAGCAATGCAACTAGATGATATTATGCCATTAGGGGGAATAGTACAGACTACTGCAAACAGTCGCACTTCAACTCATGATAGGCAGAGGGGAGCAGAGATAGTACAAATGTCTGAATAAGGTTCACATGTTTCCAAAAATAATGATATGTTCTTTGTCATTTGTGAAGGTTGCATGACTTCTGTTGTTGGACAAAAGTTTCCCAAGAATATTGTTAGAGCTTTCGGACTACTTAACTTTTCAGAGTTTATATGCTCCACTTAAGAGAGTTATGTGATTAAGCAGTCCGCAAAACCTTTCTAAATAACAAGTAAATGAAATCATTAAAATCTAAAGCACATGAAGGACTGGGAACACCAAATCCACTTTCAGCCATGAAGCTCACTGGGTGGTCTTGGGCCAGCCACAACTTCTCAGCTAGCCTAGCTCACAAAGATACTATGGTGATAAAATGGGGAAAGACACACACAGCACTTGGAGGAGATAAATAATAAAGGTAGTAAATAATAAAATACATTTATGGATGTTTTCAAATGTGTATGCTAAAGTGACTTTTTAAATTAAAATGACAATATAAAGCCTACACTTCTGTACATACAATTTTTCTTATATTTTCTGTACCAGTGGTGTCCAAACTGGGCCCTCCAGTTGTTTTTGGACTACAACTCCCATCATCCCTAGCTAACAGGACCAGTGGCCATGGATGATGGGAATTGTAGTCCCACAACAGCTGGAGGGCAAAGTTTGGCCACCACTGTTCTATACTATTAACATTAACATATATTTCTTTTTGTCTTCATGTGTGAGAAGGACCCAGCACTTTTTAAAAGAAAGTCTGTCCAGGCACTCAAAAAGCACTCCATTGTGAGCTTTTGAAACTTATAATTAAACTTCTTGGTGGAAGCCGGATAGGGCTTTGGTGTCTGAATTTTCAAATTTTAGACTGCAAAGCTGCAATTCCTGGTATCGTCAGTTAATTACACTGAAACTGCCAATATCACAATGCCATGATAGAAATTTGTGGTCTGACTGTATTTGAAATAATGTGTACAGTTCTGGTTGCCTCATCTCAAAAAGCATATTGTAGAGCTTGGGAAGGTTCAGAAAAGGGCAACCCAAATGATCAAAGTGATGGAGTAATTCCTCTATGAAGAAAGGGTGGCGTTAGGGACTTTTCAGTTTGGAGGGAAAGCGAGTAAGAGGAAACAGGATAGAACTTTATACCATTCTGCGTGGCATGGAGAAATGGATAAAGCAAAGTTTTGCTCCCTCTCTTATAAAACCAGTGGTAATCCAGTGAAGGTGAAGTTGGGAACTTGCTCCAATAGGAGGCAGTGATGGCCACCAAAGGATGACTTTAAAAAAAGGATTAGACAAATTCATGGAGGATAAGGCTATCCATGGCTACTAGCCGTGGTGGCTATGCTATGCATGCATGATCGGAGGCAGCAAGGCTACTGAATATCAGTTGCTAGAAACCCTTTCCCCATACCCTTGGCTGTTTCCAGGAAATAGCCATATTGACTATCAACTGCAGCATCCGCAGGTCCTACAAATTCTGACCCAGTCGAAAGACTGTAGTCATGCTTAAGGCCCATTGAAACCAATGTGACAAATCTGTCACGGCTCATTTGTTGCATGTATTTGCGGAACCGAGACATGACTCTGTTTCTCTAATCTGGGAACCATAGCATAGATTAGGTATGTTCAAGAATGCTACAACTCTGAACAAAGGGACCAACTAGATACGAAATTTGGCATTTGGGTAGCCCTGCCATGCAAGATAACTGCATGGCTGACACAATGTCTAATTTGGCCCTAAGAGCTATTCACTTACGAGGTTAGCTGTGTCTAATAAATCGATGTAGTCACATGGCTCCTCTGATTTGCCCAGTGATCCCCTATAATAATAATAATAATAATAATAATAATAATAATAATAAATAATAATAATAATAATAATAATAATAATAATAATAATAATAATAATAATAAAAAATTTTATTTATATCCCGCCCTCCCCAGCTGAAGCCGGGCTCAGGGCAGCTGACAACAATAAAACAGTACAAAAGTACAGCACAAACAACACTCTAAAATCATTCATTATAAAATTAATACTTTTCGCATTGCAGTAATGCTCAGAGAAAATTCTTGCAGATATTTTATTAGTGTTTGTGGAGTGCCTTTGGAAAGGTGCAATGCGAATAAAAAGTATTGCTATACTCTATATTCCTATCCTTTCTGGATTTCACGAAATCCCTTCATTATAGTGCCCTTTTACGATTTTCCCAGTTAACCTTTGTCTCTTCCCTTATATAAATATCAAACGGTGCTATGGGGAAATGTTACAGGAACTGAATTCTCAGTTATCTATGAACGGCAGGAGCGCCACACTAAAATACACTAAAATATTTTTAAACTTAGGTTCTTTCTTCTTTTTTTAAACTGCCAGGTGTCACTTCCTTCAAAGGCGCAAGTCTTGTGTTATGATGTAAATAAAAGGAATATGGAGAAATATTTAACAATATTGGAAATCATACAAGCTATATAAACATTCGCCTTAAACTTAAGTGAAACTACATAGTGATTTATTGAGGGCACAATTAGATGTGACACAGGGTCACAGGAGACCCATTATTAGGACTTCCTGTAGTTTCGTTTTGATGAATAGCACCCATGATTGAGGTGTTAACCCTTTCCCACCTTGACATTATTAGGACCTGTTGTTGTTTTAATGAATAGCATCCATGAAGGGGGCATTACCTCTTTTTCCACCTTGACATTGATCTTATTAACACGCAAACACCAGTACAGCTCCTTGTCAAGGGCACAAGGGACCTTAGGTATGCCTCTGGTTTGAGGGGGGGGGGGCAAGGCCCCCTCAGCGCATCAGCACTAGAAGGTTAGGGATGCTCATGCACAGGGGTGCCAACTTCAATAAAATATTGTGGTGGGCCAGGTAGGTCCCACCTCACATACTCTATCACGTGACACAGTGCACACACACCATTTGAATGGGAATGCCCATCAACTTTGTGGGGGCACGGCCTCCTCAAATATTCTATTGTGGGGACCGGTACCCCCACGGCCCCTAGAAATTGTCTCCTATGCTCATGTGAGATCTCTCAGGAACTTGGGCAGCCCATAAGATCTCACAAGAGCATTCCAGAACCATCACACTGAGAGGACCTTGCTTCTTCAGCAAGGCAGAGAACTTAAAAGCCAGGGCTCACTCAGCATACTGCTTCAAGAAGACTAGGGATGCCTGCATGGAGGCAGTTTGATGCTGTCTGAGGTTAGATTTGTTGGCGCTGGCTTCAGTTGTGTAAAGGTGGTGATTGGGTTATCTCTTAAAGTGCTAATTAAGGATTTTAAAGGTTTGTTTTTTAAAAAATTGAATTGGTTCTTTCAGTTTTATTTTTGTGCAGTGGAATCCTAATGGATGAGGGGCAGTTAACAAACTGAAAGAAGAGATAAATAACAAGCAACAGTATTCTTAATAGTTATACTTGGAAGCAATATATACTAATTTCAGGGCCATAATAAATTAACCTGTATTTTTCCAGGCAGTCTCAGCTGGGTTTTGTATATGGTAACAAAATGTGTTCATGGTGTTTTCCATGTAAATATCAATTTACTTATGGTTCATTTTCAATGGTGCTTGTTGAGTTTATAACAGTGGATAGTTTAGATACCATTTGCCCAGCTCATCTGTTCAAACATATAGCAGTTGCTCCATCATTAAAATACTGTAATTGACTTTTTTTGTTATGAAGTGCATTTTAAAAATATTAATCAGAGGGGTTAATTAATTGAACAGCACCTATAGACTTCCTGTCAGAATTGCTTTATAAATGCAATAAATTCTGTGGGCAACTTTCCTGAAATGTTGGTGGTGGGGTGGAATCCTATAGCAGATCACCTAAGGCATACAAGCTCTATCCAAAATCTTTACTTTAATCCTGCTTTAAACAGGGATCGATGTGGTGTCCACTTATGCAATTATTTTAAGTCCTTGCACCCCAATCAGCAAGCTAATAATTTGGATAGAAGGCTCTCTGAAATAACACGTGCAGTATGCACACTCTGTGGTATATTTATTTAAGGGATTTTTTAAGGGTAGCAGAAAGGCTCCCAGAGTTACTCACATGAGATCATTATAAAGAAGCCAACTCATGCTTACAAGTAGACACAATATCCCATGAACCCTGTGAAGAGATAACATGGGCTGGGAGACATGAGATTAATAACTGAGATTAATGAATCCTGCCCCCCACTGTCCATGTTGCACATCTGGCACTCATATTGATTGCATGACACTGGCACCGTTGTTAAGTTGACCAGAAATCTGGCATGGTCAGCAAAGTGGATCTCTGAAAGTTGTCCTCCAAACCTCCTTGGGGATTCCTTCCTTCCTTCCTTCCTTCCTTCCTTTTATATCCCACCCTTCCCCAGGCCATGTAGCATCTGCTTGAAAAACCAAAGCCCAAGAATATTTTAGTCATGAACAACTAGTTCTGCAGTTCTTTGGATGCAGGGCCATTGATTTGTTCCTTCTCATGCTGAAAAGGATAGGTTTCTATTCCTAAACTCTCTTCGCAATTAAGACTTATATCTTTTTTTTATCTGAACACAGTGTGTTTCTTCCCAAGAACTCTCCATTCATGTTCTCCTTTTTTTATGTTGCATCTGTGTTATTCTCCTGACGCTGCACTCTGATATAAAATTTGTGAAACATCTCAGGCAAGAGTGTCACAGTTTGTTTATTTTTACAGTTATCTTGTTGATCTTTTTGACAAAGTAGAGGTGTTAGACTTGCTAGAAAGCTTTTACCTGACACCTTGAAAACCACCTGCTGAAAAGAAACCCATGGCTTTCTTTCCTGCTCAGATGAATCTAAAGTAAACCTGAAGAAAGTACCAGGATTTATCTGACAGCAAAAAAGAAAAAGAAAAATGAAAGATAGATAACCACTGAAGTTGTTCATCCTTGAAAATAAATAAAAATGAGATGAACTCATATGAACATTGCTAACTTGACATTAGGTGAGCAGAAAATAATCTGTGATTCAGCATGTTATTATTATACAGACTCCTGTGCTTAATTATGAGAGGATTAATAACCTTGCCTGCTTCCTTCAGAGAAAAGATTTATTTTTGTTGATGTTTGGATTTTTTTGAGGGAAACATCCTGGAATTATCTTGCAAAACTATTATTCCGTGATACTGAAATCTGGGGAAAATTTATAAAACCTATCAAATCTGCTAAAAAATTGTGGGTAGAAGGTGTTCACTCACATCATATTCTTCTTTGTAGATGGATGAAAACTTAATTAAGTTCATGATGGAAAAATATGAAGTTCTTTATAATATGAGGGCATGAGACCTACAAGAAAATGTTGTGATGCACAATATAACTCCTTATACTAATTCAGACCATTTGTCTATCTGTCCCAGTATGAAATACAGTCGTACCTTGGTTCTTGAATATAATCCATTCTGGAAGTCTGTTCGACTTCTGAAATGTTCAAAAACCAAGGCGTGGCTTCCAATTGGCTGCAGGAGCTTCCTGCACTCAAGCGGAAGCTGTGTCAGCCGTTCGGCTTCCAAAAAACGTTTGAAAACCGGAATACTTACTTCTGGGTTTTTGGCGTTTGGGAGCCAAAACGTACAAGTACCAAGGCATTTGAGAACCAAGGTACAGTTGTACACTCATGAGCAGAAGCTTTAAAGCTTTCAGGCAGGATTCTTTTTCAGCCCTACTAGGAGAGCCCAGAGATTTAAACCATGATGCTTTGTGTGCAAAGCATGAATCTACAACAGAGCTATAGCTCATCTTTCAAAAGGGAGAGATATTCCCTATATAACACATGCATCATATCCTCATACCATTGGCATTATAGTACTATGAGCTGACCCAAAGTGCACATTCAAGGACTTGTAAATAAAGGAGGAGGGGCCAACTTTCCGATATTGACATTTCATCATTTTTATGAAAGGAGATTTTTTGAAAACACACACACACACCACAACAATGAAACATTCATTTTTATAAGGAACTCTGTTTTTTAACTTTAATTTTCAGCTATATTAGCATAAAATATTACACAAAATGAATATTCATGTCCAGATGCATGACAGATGAATGCAGTCATTTTATCCTCTAGGTTGTTCTGTTGAAGTCTATACGGTTTGACATATTGACTTTACTGATTTGGATTTTTTTTGTGAGCTGAACAGTTGTCATGAAATAAGAAACCATGGGTATAAACAAAGATACTGCTGCCTCATGCAATATTTAGTCATAATGTTGACTAAAAGAAGCTTTCACCCTAACCCTGAGACACATGGGGGCTGTTTTTGTCAGTATCAAAACAGAAATTATTCCAGCAATTCTTTTCTGATATTCAAAATCAGTGATGAGCTGAAAAGAGGGGAAATGTTAAATCCCCGCCAAATATGCCACCACATTTGGGCAATTTTTTTGCCCTAGGGTATGAGACTGCTAAAATAAAAGTGGGCGTTGGGGAGGAGGGGATAGGAAACATGTATCCATTGCTGAGGCTGTAACACTAATATTTCATTGATCCCATCAAGCTGTGCAACTAGTTAGGGAAGATGTAGATGGCAGTGAACATTTGGGTGAACATATGAATCAACTGAAAGTAACTGCAGGTGGATAGGTAAAGGTAAGGACCCCTGGACGGTTAAGTCCAGTCAAGGGCGACTACGGGGTTGCAGCGCTCATCTCACTTTCAGGCTGAGGGAGACTGCATTCGTCCACAGACAGCTTTCCAGGTCATGTGGCCAGCATGACTAAACGACTTCTGGCACAGTGGAACAGTGTGACGGAAGCCAGAGCGCACAGAAACATAGTTTAACTTCCCATCACAGTAATACCTATTTATCTACTCATGCTGGCGTGCTTTCAAACTGCTAGGCTGGCAGGAGCTGGGACAGAGCAACAGGAGCTCACTCGGTCGCAGGGTTGCGAACTGCCAACCTTCTGATCGGCAAGCCCAAGAGGCTCAGTGGTTTAGACCACAGTGCCACCCACATCCCTTGCAGTGGATAACACTCATAAAGGGATGCATGCATGTATTAAGACGTTGTTCACGGACATTAAAAGGAATGTGTGCCTGGATATGCATTGCCATCTAAATTCTTTTTCAACTGCTTATGCATAACCCTGCAAAAGTGAACCAAGGTCAGGGCAGAAGTCTTTTTCTGTGCAACGTTAGTGAGCAATGAAATACTTGCACGATGCAACAAGACCAGGAAGTTCGAAGGGTTGCCTGGGCAACAAGGATGCATTCCATCCTACCAATTGTAAGGGCAGCGAGGAATTTCCATTCGCTCTCATGGATATCATTGAAATCTGGCTACGTGGGGTTGCTGTGATACCATTATGTTGACTACATGCTATTGTATTGGGCAGAATCGCACAGTGAAGAAATCCTCTCAAGTAGAAAAAAGGTACTAAAGCAACAGGGATAAAGAGTGGTTGTGAACAAGTGCAATAAAAATATGCATGCACGCGCGCGCACACACACACACACACGGGGAAAAGCTGGGGTTTTGCTTGTGCCCCTGCCCCTGAAATGACAGTCTTCACAATGAAAACTGAACCTCGTGGATTTTTAGTTCAGTACAAGTGAAAAGCTTTTGCCAATGCAGAGTGAAAGCAATTGATCTTATGGGCTGGGATCACCTATTTCAGTTGGTTTTGTTTGATCACCGTGATGTGATCATGTTGGCAAATCTGTTTTGCCATTCCATTCACTGTGTGACCCTCAACTGGTTGGAATCGCCCATCAAAGCAAACAAATATTCAAACTTTTACATTTTATGGCCTAATTCTCATTTTGACATTGTAAAGACATCACTATTTGAACATCACCTTGTTTTCCTCTATAGTGGTCTCCTCCCTCCCGCTTCCCTGCTTCCGATACTCTTCTAATTTGTGCTCCTTAAAAACTATAATGTCCTTTGTTTGGTAAATCTTAAGTCTTACCACAAAAGATGCAAAATTAGTTCTATTGTTGTTCCTTTTTTGTTTTTGTTTTTGTTTTTTGCTTTTTCTGTTGTAAATATGCCTTAGGTTCCAGTAGGCAATTCTCCCAATCTTGCTTTCTATTACTTTTGCCCACTTAAGTAAATGCTCAAGATTGGGGAATGCGACAACTGAGACTCACTATTATTTATAGACAGAAATGTACATATTTGCATCTTTGTTAAGAATTCTCTAGTGATGCTTATAATTGCTGGCCTGATTATGAATTGAGTCATGAGAGTCCACCCATCACTTCTTGCTATTTTGTCTAGAACCCACTCCTGGGCAAAACCAGGAGCATAGATGATGTAAGACCATTAGTATCTTGCTTTGTTTCTGGATTCAACTTATTTCAAGGTATCTGAACACATGAATGATGAATTAAATGCTCATTGATGTTTATGTGAAATTCTGGTGCTCCTAGAAAGGGGCTTAGGCATAGACAATACTTAATTGCTCCAATTTGTAAACTTTTAATACCAAAGTTATTTATATACATTATTTGACCTAGCTTTGTTTTCTTGCAGGGAAAGATATTGTTGAAGCATCTCTGATTAAGAATGTTCATCAATTGAGGCATGGTTTATTTATCATTCTAAAATGAAATGAAATAATTATTCTACGCTTTGGTTATAGGGTTATCTTTCCTGTTAATGTATATTTTATTGATTCCGTGAAAAGCATAAGCAAAGACTCAGCAGCTTCAGACATTACTGAAAAAGCACTGCAAGCAGGATGTGCAGTAATTTTTGCATTGAGATGCTTCTTCTAACATTCAAAGCAGAGCTTGTTTAGATTTTATCTGCCTCTGCAGTTTGCAGATTTTCCCTGCATGAAGCATCACTAAGAAGCACTGTGAGCCAAACATGAAAATTATTTAAATTTTCAGCAGGTGTGAATCAAGATAATGTCTGAAGTCATCCAGTATTATTTTCTATTGTACGTCACAGGAATATCTCTTCAACGAAACGAAACCAAAATCGCAGTTCTTTGCATTTGATAATTGGGGGAAATTATAAAAAAATAAGTGCTGAATGAAATGGCCCCCAAAATTTGCCATCCAGTTAGTAAGTGGCGAACTTTGGAGGGTTAATTCTGTTGTTTTTAAAGGAGGGACAACTGTCTGAAGTAATTTTTGAAAGGAAGCATGCACCTGCTGTGAGCTACACAAAATCATACAGGAGAGATATGGTGGTTGCAAGCTGGAAGCACTGACAGAGGAATAGGGGTTCAGAGGGAGCAGACTGCCCCCAGCACCACTATTCCTGTCGGGTGCCATTGCGGTGGCCCCCCAGACACACACCACGCACCCCCCTGCACGCTGGGCACCACACCCCCACAGGTGTGCCCCCAGAATGTGCACCACATCCCTGTGGGTGGTGTGCCACACCCCCGGGATGCACACCACGCCTCCCTGGGGGCGCCAGCCATGCCCCGCCTGCTCTCCGCCCCCGGTAGTGGAGCATGTAGCTTTGCCACTGGCTGGACGCGGTCCACGTGAGAAAGATTCATTTCCCCCCTCTCTAGTTGGCACCTATATGTCTCAAGAGACAATGGAGGAGTAAGCCATCAGGAGTAAAATCAAACCATTGGGAAGTTACAGCACCTGCTGTGGCTGTAGAGACTGATATGAGAGAGACATGTTTCGTTGCAGCTGGGGGCAGCTGGAGGCATCCGGTTTTGCGGTTACAGATGAACCGTTTAGCCTGGAGAAGAGGAGGTTAAGGGGTGATATGATAGCCATGTTCAAATATATAAAAGGATGTCACAGAGAGGAGGGAGAAAGGTTGTTTTCTGCTGCTCCAGAGAAGCGGACATGGAGCAATGGATCCAAACTACAAGAAAGAAGATTCCACCTAAACATTAGGAAGAACTTCCTGACAGTAAGAGCCGTTCGACAGTGGAATTTGCTGCCAAGGAGTGTGGTGGAGTCTCCTTCTTTGGAGGTCTTTAAGCAGAGGCTTGACAACCATATGTCAGGAGTGCTCTGATGGTGTTTCCTGCTTGGCAGGGGGTTGGACTCGATGGCCCTTGTGGTCTCTTCCAACTCTATGATTCTATGCACAGATGCGCTCCTGTCAGCCATCATTTCTCCCCTGGTCACTGCTATGGATATACAACTTGACTGTCTTGTCTCCAGGCACTGCAGTCATTTGCAAGGGATTCCCACACAGCAGGGTTAACATTGCCAGCCTTCACATCATGTTTAAAGCTTAGGCTTCTTACTGCCATGCAAAGCCCCTCACCCCACTGAAACAGTTCAAATAATTTTGGGCCCCAATACAAAAAGTAGCAAAATGAGGTCCCCTCTATCAGGATATGTTTGGTTTGAGCAATATTTGGCCCAGTCCTATCTGTACTATAAGGCCTATCAGCCCTGTCCAATATGGCCAGTGGTCTTTGGGTACCTAATTCCTGCTGTAGAAGAGCTAGGGAAAAACATTTGTACATAAGAAAGCATTATGCACTTTCTAAAGAAAGTACTTTCTATAGAAACACACAATTCTATATTTAACTTAACCAGAGATTATATTATGCAAAGCTTTTCTATGAATGTTTAAGTACAGAAATATCTTTAGTCTTGCTATGCTAAAACATTGCAACCTTGCAGAAGTTAATGAAGGTTCCTCCTCTAAGAGAAAGGCTTTTCTAGAGTTTAAAAACCCCCCACCAGTATTGGAAATATTTATTGCTTGGAGATGCTGCCTATTAAGCCAGCTACTGGTTTGCTGGTTTATTCATGGCATTTATATCCCACCTTTTTCTCCAAGGAGCTCAAGGTGTCATACATGACTCTTCCCCGTCTGGTAATTTAAGCTCAGCAGCATTGATTGGTCCAAGATTGCCCAGTGAATTTCATGACCAAGTGGGGATTTGAACTCTGGTCTCCCAGGTCCTAGCCTGAAACTCTAACCACTATGTAGCATTGATTCCTTCCTTGTCTCAAACATTACACCAGTTAACTGTTTTGGAGGGGGCAGTTGCGAGAGATGGCAACAATAGCACAGGCTAGCAGTGCATAACCTCTGTGCTGGGCCTGGGGCTAACCCGTGAAACGCGGTCCAGGACTGGTCCAGAATCCGAAGGTTCTGCTGGGAGTCAGTCTGACGGGGCCAAGGCAGGACACGAGGCAGGAAACCAGGCAAGGACAGGTATAGGATCTTAGGCAGGATTGAGCTTACAGCAATGTTGCTCCCACAACCTGGGGCGGGGTCCAACAGCCTGTTGGGGTAGCGGCCGGTCCTGATCCCCCCATGAATCACCTCCCTGTTTCACCCAAAGGCGAGCAGTCCTCCTGCGAGTACTCAGGTCTCTCCTTCTCTCAGACCTTAGTCTCTGCTGCTCGGGAGACGTTGGTGGGTTACTAGACCCAGGGGCTGCCTCAGCCTCCCCTGACCCAACCGCTAGTGGAGCAGCTGTAAGTAATGGCCCAGCTGAAAGCAACGAGATAATCCCCACATCTGGAGCCAGGGCAGGCTCAGGCCCCTGACTCGGCCCAGCTGGTGTTGGTTGCAGGGGAACCTGTGCAGACTAGGACTCTTCAGGATCAGGCCCCAGACTTGGTTCAGATGATGCTTGAGGCAAAGGATGTGGTGCAGACTGAGTCTCCTCTGGTTCCGAGCCCAAGTCCCAGGCCATCACACCCTCCAAAATTTCTCTGATGGCATTCCCATTTCTGGATACTCTAAATCAGGGACATCCCTGGGAAATAGGGACACTTGGCTGGTCTATCAGTGGAGGCATTCTTCCTTCACATCTCCTCCTTTACCTCATAAGTATATACTTTAATAATTTTTGATTTAATAATTTTGTAGAGACTTTTTGGGAGAGGAGGCAGTCAGCTTTTAAATCTAGCTGTTCTTTGTTTTGTTTAAAAGGCATAAGTCTAAAAATTAAATAATCACAGAAGATAGATCAGAATATTCTTCAATATACTTCAGTTCAATCTAAACGCCTGTTAAAGCTGTCAGATTCGGTTAAAATGATTTCAGGCACTGCAGCCATTAGAAGAATTTCTTAATGACATTTCATTTACAACATTTTATCTGCATTGTTACATACGCAGCAAGAAATTGGTTTTAAACGGGGACCTCTGCTCCCTTTTAACCCCCAAATTTAACAAAAGCCTCTGTGGACTTTGTATAAGTCCCCTTTTACACACTTCTAAGAATGCTTTGAATGTGTATGTTAGTGAAAATACTGCACAAGCATGCATTATAGAGAAAATAGTTTTCAAAAATGCCTATGCAAGGTGTTAAGTTTCCTTTCTCTTCAATAAAAGTCTGCCCAACTGTCAGCCAGCCCAGGTTCCTTCAGAACCTAGCCCAAATCTACCCCAAATGAGACCCAGCCTCTCACAGCAGGAACTTAACTTTCAGATAATATTGCATGTCCACCTCATTTAATTAATTATTCTACAGTCCCTGTTTACTTTCTCTCTTATTGCGTTCCACACTCCAGCTGTGGAGTTCCTCCACACACAGCCTCTGCTTGGCTTCTTTCTCACAGAGCCCATAATACTTACCTCTTTTGTTGAGCTTTCATCCCCCATGGTGAGAAAGGCTTCTGGATTCTAGCCTTCCAAATTATATGGCTGCTGTCCCTCCACCAGCACCAGCACAGCACCTGCTGTTTGCCTGAACCTTTATCTACTGATCATCATCTTCTTTGGTGATCGCTTGTAGACAAGTAAGATTGTCTTCCATAAACACAGTTTTCACAGTGAGTCCCTCAGTGACTGTGGAGGCCAGTTCTGGATCCACACGTCCTTCCACAGTGGGGACATAGGTTTCCGGGTAGGAGATGATCACGGTGAGGGTTTGCCAAACATGCCTTCCTCTAAGTGTGTTTCTCCCTTTCGTCCTGAGTTCGCGTGTCTTCAGAGCCCTTGACACCTTTGGTAAAGGCTGTTCTCCAATCAGAGCGCTCGCAGGCCAGTGATTCCCAATTGTTGGTGTTTATACTTCATTTTTTATATTTGCCTTGAGAGTCTTTAAACCTCTTTTGTTGACGCTTTCCATTTTCAAGTTCAGAATAGAGTAGATGCTTTGGAAGACGATAATCAGGCATCTGAACAACATGCATTGGGCATCCTTATCTACTGATAAGGGAAGGACCAAAACTCCTTTCCCTGACCCTTCACTACACCATCCAGTTTCTGGCCCGTCTATGCTTAAACCTCACCAGATTGAGGCCAGAGAGCTCTAAAACTTTGAGTTACCTGTTGGCAGCTCCTCTTACAAGACACAATTTTATACAAAAATGCATAAGCACACTGAAATGTATGTGAGTTTTCATGTTGTCCTTTTTTTATAATAATAATAATAAAAAGCTAACTGGTGTGGAAATGGAGTGAACTGAATTTAAGACTGGAAAATTTTTTAAAAAATGAGAAACTAAAATTGACAAGATTCATCTATTCCCAGTAGACATACAGTCAGATTAAAAAACAAAAACAACTGTTGACAAAGTTCTTGACTAATGTTCTGTAATTAAGGGACCATAATTTACCACTTAAAAAGAGAATACAGAGTTTAGAAATTAACGTATGGTATTCACACTTGTAAACTGGCATTCTCCATGAGCATATTTTGAGACAAGTGCTATTTTTATCTTTTTTTCATAAATGAGGAAACAGGTGAATAGTGAGTTTGCAGATGACGGTAAAGTATTTATGAAATATGCTGTCTTATATTAAACCCCTTTCTCAGTACTGCCTGACATAGACTTTGCTTTTCCTAAAAACACACACACTCCTGCAGCATACTGCTTTCAAATTTTACTCACATGTGCTATATCACTGAGGCCTACATAGAATTAATGGGCATTTGTATCACAATGAAGCTTTAATTTTATAGTTAGTAAGAAATAGGATTAGGCAACATAAAGACGTAGAGAATGAGACTTGATCCAAAACACCCAACTAAAGTGGTACCTTGGTTCCCAAAAGGCTTGGCCCCGAACAAATCGGCTCCCGAACGCCACAAACTCGAAAGTGAGTGTTGCGAATGTTTTTTGGAAGCTGAACGTCCGATGCATCTTATGCGGCTTCCAATTGAGCGCAGGAAGCTCCTGCAGCCAATTGGAAGCCGCGACTTGGTTTTTGAACTGTTTCGGGAGTCAAATGGACCCCCAGAACTGATTAAGTTCAAGAACCAAGCTACCACTGTACTGCAAGCTTAAGTAATTCTGAAGACATATCCTCCAACATTTCTCTGATGAAAATAGGCATGTCCCATTACATAATGATAATTTTTCTGTTTATACCCCATAAATCTTACAGGGTTGCCCCAGCCACTCTTGGCAGCTTCCAACATATATAAAAACATGATAAAACATTAAACATTAAAAAGGTTCTCTATACAGGATTGCCTTCAGATTGCTTGGGGGTCAGATAACTCCATACCCTCCAACAATTCTCCAGTGAAAATCTGGACATCCTACCATACCTTCCAACATCTCTCCAAAGAAAATAGGGGCATCCTAAGGAAGAATGGGACACTCCTGGATAAAATCAGAAACTGGGACGGCTTCTCTAAATCAGGGACATCCCTGGAAAATAGGAACTGTGATGATTTTGTACTAATATGTCAAGAATTCCAAGAAGGTAGCAGGCTCGACTGTTAATAAATTGGAAATAGCCAGTGGCCCTACTCTAGCTTCTTGCCCCAAGTTGCCCCGATTGTAACAAACTCATGTTGGCACCTCACCCAACACTTTGGAACTTGAAAACCAGCTCAATTGGAATCATAATATTCTATGGTCCTTAGGACTGGGCTACAATTAGATTTTTTTTAAAAAAATGTCAAGTCCATAAGAGCTTGCTAGAATTATTAGCTTTCTTATTTCCATCAGCACTAACTTAATAAGTAAAGGTAAAGGACCCTGGAAGGTTAAATCCAGTCAAAGGTGACTGTGGGGTTGCAGCGCTCATCTGGCTTTCAGGGTGAGGGAGCCGGCGTTTGTCCACAGACAGCTTTCTGAGTCATGTGGGCAGCAGGACTAAACCGCTACTGGCGCCCGGAGGACTGTGCAGAGTGCCAGAGCGCATGGAAACGCCATTTACCTTTCCGCCACAGTGGTACCTATTTATCTACTTGCACTGGTGTGCTTTCAAACTGCTAGGTTGGCAGCAGCAATGGGAGCTTGCTCTTTTGCTGGGATTTGAACCACCAACCTTCCAATCAGCAAGCCCAAGAGGCTCAGTGGTTTAGACCACAGCGCCACCCACGTCCCTCACTTCCTTTTATTAACTTAATATATTTATCTCACACATGCACTATGTTAACCAGGCGGGAATAAGACCTGGCATGCCCATGCACAGTGTAGAGAGGCTCCTGGAGATTTGTGGCATTTTTCTAATATTTGTCTGTTTATGTAGAAATATACACATTGAAAATGAGAGAGCAAATAATCACCCTGGCACACATTGTTCATCTTTAAAGTAGCAGCAGTTCCCTCCAAAACAAACACCATATGCTCAGAACCTCCAGCCAGCTGCAAAGCCTTAAGACTTCTGTCTCCATTTCTGGCTACACTCTACTTCTGACACCAGAGTTCTTCACTCACCGTTTAATATGATAATGCAATTTTCCATTAAAATAAAATAAAATAAAAATCCTTCCCCACCACATTAAGAATTGGATCACACATAGTTCAGGCACATAGGTTTTCTACACAGGAGCCCAAACCTCAAGCTCATGCAACATCTCCCACCATATAAATGAATGTTAATTTCTTCCAGGACATTTGTGCAACAATGCAAACACTATGGCCTGTGCATATGGGCCCCAGTCATTATTACAGGTTATATCCAGGAAGATGGGTAGTTTATATATTCAAGACTCTTCTCCCCTATGTCTTGCCATGTAGATAACCTAGCATTCTGGGCTCTGTGTGAACCTCCCCTTCGGAAAAGTTAAGACATTTAGGTGTGTGATGTGTCTTATCAGCATTTTCTTTTTTCTTTTTAATAAAAAATGACAGTTTACTGAAGTGGAGTAGTACCTTCTGAATCAAAGGAGTGCTATTGATTATCTATGAAAATTTTCTCAGTTTTCCAGAGGCTATGGATTTCAAAAGCTTGATGAGATTCTGTTCCCTTTGGTTAGAGACATGCTGAATTCGACAGAATCCTGTTTGAGCATTCTGTGAGTTATTTCGATGTCCCCATGCACAGTGGCAAAATGCACCCTGAATGGTTAATTTATATGAAAAGATTAGTATGTTAATTTATACTATTTTGGAATAATTTATACGGTGTATGTGTTGGTTTTAATTGGGCAAAAATTAAGTTTGTTTGATTGCCTTATAGCAGCTAAGAACTATTCATGTTGAAAAATCCTCCCCTTATACAGCATTTTACTCAACTAATGTGACCACTAGAGTGTTGATTAGCAGTACAGGGAAAATCACTCATAATTTTGCTTTGCCCAAAGTTTAATTGGGGGTTTTCTTTAGAAGCATAATAAATCAGTATTTTTGGTAGCAAAGTGATCCTGTTGCAATGACTGGTGCAAAAAAAAATACCTCAGAATTTAGTGGATGCCAAGCTTTGGTTAGAAACAAAAATAAAACCCATTTACAACACCATCCTATGTTTGTCTGCTCAGAAGTAAGTCCCATTAACTTTGATGGCGCTTACTCTCATGTAAGTATGCATAGGATTGCACCATTAATTAAAATGCATTTAACTGAGTTGGAAATTATGTTGCAGATTTGGGAATCTCTGCAGCTATTATCTGATAACTAAAAGTGTCATTAAGGTGATCGCTAAATTAACAAAGGGAGGCACATGGCTAATCTACACTTCTCTAGTGCCTGGAAAGCAAGGATCTGAGGAATCTCCCTCTTGTCCCATACTTTCTAGGTGAGGATCTGAGTGGTTTTGCCTTTGCTTCTCAGAAAAACTGCTCTTTAGTGCTAAATCAGAACAAATGGCAATCCACAGACAACCTGATTGCCAATCATTCCATCTCAGCACTAAATATTATGTTTCTCCAGGGGCAGCAATGAGGCAAATGGAGGTATGGGTGCCCCCTCAGATCTATATCCCCGTTGTAACTCACAGTGTCAGAGAGTGGGTTTGATGGTGACAACACTTCAGGTGTGGGTTTAATAACAATAGAAAATGACAAGCACCATTGTAATACAGGGATACATTGGGTTACAGACGCTTCAGGTTACAGACGCGTCAGTTTACAGACTCCGCTAATCCAGAAATAGTACCTCTGGTTAAGAACTTTGCTTCGGGATGAGAACAGAAATTGTGCTCCAGCAGCGCGGCGGCAGCAGGAGGCCCCATTAGCTAAAGTGGTGCTTCAGGTTAAGAACAGTTTCAGGTTAAGAACGGACCTCCGGAACGAATTAAATTCTTAATCTGAGGTACCACTGTATCCCGCTAGTCACACACCGGAACTGTTCTGTTGCGGAACTGGCTTTGGAGTTTACAGTGGTGCCTCGCAAGACGAAAAGAATCCATTCTGCGAGTCTCTTCGTCTAGCGGTTTTTTCGTCTTGCGAAGCAACCCTATTAGCGGTTTAGCGGATTAGCGCTATTAGCGGTTTAGCGGCTATTAGCGGCTACTAAAGGCTTAAGGGATTAGCGGATTAGCTGCTAAAAGGCTATTAGCAGCTTAGCGCCTTAGAAAAAGGGGGTGGGGAGCGAAAAAAAATCTCAAGAATCGCAAGACATTTTCGTCTTGCGAAGCAAGCCCATAGGGAAATTCGTCCTGCGAAGTGCATTGAAAAACGGAAAACCTTTTCGTCTAGCGGGTTTTCCGTCTAGCGAGGCATTCGTCTTGCGGGGCACCACTGTATTTTTTTTTAGCTCTGTTGAAGACAAATGTTTATAATGACAACTGCTGAGGTTTCTCTACCTGCCCCCCCCCCCACTAAATTGCCTTCTGTTACTCTACAACCAGGTAAGTAAAAAAATGGAAACTATGAAGTAAAGATGCTGTCTCTGAATGTATAGTGTCAGATCTTGCATTTCATTTTGCTCTTGCTTGCAGATGGTATCTAACAAATGGCAACAGAAATACAGATAATGCCACGTCCATAAAAACTGAGAAATAATTCTGTCAACATTTCATTGTGATATCGTCTGAGTAGAACACATTTAATAAAGATCATTAGCTGATCATATCAAGGTGAAATGACAGCTTTCTGAAAATTTAAACATTCAAATTAATTTCTTTTCAGTTTAGATAATTAAGACTGCAATCCTTTGTATCAGGAGTGGGGAACAGGATCCATTTGCATGCTTACCTGGGAGCAAAAGCCACTAGACCCATTAGTAGTACTTACTTCTGAGTAGATGGGAATAGGATTTCATGGTGAGGCCACATACTTACCTTAGATTAAGCCAGGCATAGGCAAACTCGCCCCCCCTCAGATGTTTTGGGACTATAATTGCCATCATCCCTGACCACTGGTCCTGTTAACTAGGAATGATGGGAGTTGTAGTCCCAAAACATCTGGAGGGCAGAGTTTGCCTATGCCTGAATTAAGCTTTACCAAATTCAGTGATATTTCCTTTTGAGTAGGCATCCACTGCCATACTGTGTATCTTTACTTGGGAGTAAACCCTACTGAACACAGTGGGACTGTGCACATTCATTTCAGTTCCTCTTAGTTTCTCATTTTTCCAGTTCAAACTTCAGTTCTTCACATTCCCACATCAGGTTTCTTTGCACATTTTTTGCAAAGCACTTTTGCCTAAGATTTTGTATGTTATTTTCATTAGTATATGCATTTTATGCATACTTTACAGTACTTGAAAATTGCATTGAGATCATATATATATATATATATATATATATATATATATATATATATATATTATATGGCTTTGAATTTTAAGGATGGTTCCATTTCATTCCATGTATTTTTCTGGGAAATGCAGAATAGATTGATCTCCCCTTAAATGTCTCCTGAATCAATTCCACACCCCCCTGCCCCCATCCCTAACTGTAAATTATATAGCACATTCTCAGTTAATGTTGAATTGTGATACCTAAACACATGATGTTTAAAAAACAAAGAAACAATAGGCATACCTACATTAATTAAAACATAAGTATCTATCATCCTGATTCACAGCTGATTTAGTTAAGTACTTTTATTCATTGTGACGTCACACATCCATCTTGTGCCTGTCCCATTAACTTAAGCAGAGCTTACCTTTAAATCATTATGCTATAGGATGGTAGCCTCAATTTGCAATCCGATCCATGTTTGCTTGGATGCAAGTCTCACTGCCTTCAGTTGGTCTTCCATGCTCAAGACTGCAGCCTTATGGTACTAAGCTAAGGATATTTACTCAACCATAAGTCTCGGTGGGTGGTATTCAACTAAGTTTTGCTCAAAGTTGGCCCAATGAAATTAACTTCATTATTTTTAGTTACAGGTAGGAAGCTGGGTTGGTCTGCTGTAGTCAAAACAAAATAAAATAATTCCTTCCAGTAGCACCTTAGAGACCAACTAAGTTTGTTATCGGTATGAGCTTTCATGCACACTTCTTCAGAGTCACAAAAGTCACCAGACCCTTCTATATAGTGAGAGGGTGGGGAGGGGTATTACTCAGAAGAGTGGTGGGAATGGGTGATTGGCTGATAGGTGTGGTAAACCTGTTGACGACTGTTAACAACTGTAATTGGTCTTACAGGAAAAACCGAGGTATGGGATAGCTAAAAATAGCTTTATCATGTATAATGAGATAAGAATCCAATGTCTCCATTCAGACCAGGTCTCTCCATGGTTGCTTCCCACCCATTGGAATGGCGTTAAAACATGCTAAACTCCTGAGGTGGTTTGTGTAAAAAAATTAAATAAAAATAGATTGTTCTTATTGTTGCTATTTCCCTACTTCTCACTTCACAATTTACAAATACAGAGGTGAATCACCTCACAAAATGTAACATAAAGAAATCACAAACTCTTGAATTTTCAGAAAAGGAAAACAAGTTAGCAAAAATAAAAATAGTTTTTTGAAAAAAGAGGAAAGAATGGACAAATCCAAAGTGCCTTCTGCCCTATTTTTTCCATTAGCTATAGCTTACTCTGTTGCAGGTTTTTGATTTACAGACTCAAATAGGCTTCAAAAATATAATAGAACATCTTTAATTAAATCCCAAAAACTCACATTCAGGGATAAATAATAATCCATCAGCTATTTCATTCTCTTACAGTACCCAAGAGGACTTGACAGTCTTAATCACTTCAGCCATTTATACCTTCATTTTAGCTCTATTTCAGTCAAGCCATTTAGTGGAGTTTATCTAAATTACAGTATCTTTTTTTATCACACGTCTGGAGCTGTAACACAGAAACTAATTTCTGGTGCAAAATGGAATATCTCAGAAGCACAGACATCAGTAGCAGAGGCGCATTAGAATGAAAAGTTACCTGTCACTAACTGATATTTGTCTCTGTAATGAGCTGAACCAGTCAGGAAATGTGGCTATAATAAAATTAGGAGCCACCAGCAGCACAGCAGAATGCTAAGCATTGAGGAACATGACTTCTCTTGTGCTGTTGGTACCAGAGCCTTTCTGCGTAGTAAGCAGAGTCCATTTCACTCATCTGACTGAAGTAGCTTATGCAAAGTGCTTTGGATAGATGACACGTTCCCAAAGACCAGGGGGAACTATCCTATCCTACAGTGGCTCCCAGTACATTTCCGAGCACAATTCAAAGTGCTGGTGCTGATCTTTAAAGCCCTAAACAGCCTCGGCCCTGTATATCTAAAGGAGCGTCTCCACCCTCATCGTTCAACCCAGACACTGAGGTCCAGCACCGAGGGCCTTCTGGCGGTTCCCTCGCTGTGAGAAGCCAAGTTACAGGGAACCAGGCAGAGGGCCTTCTCAGTAGTGGCACCCGCCCTGTGGAACGCCCTCCCACCAGATGTCAAAGAGAACAACAACTACCAGACTTTTAGAAGACATCTGAAGGCAGCCCTTCTTAGGGAAGCTTTTAATGCTTAACAGACTGTTGTATTTTAATATTTTGTTGGAAGCCGCCCTGAATGGCTGGGGAAACCCAGCCAGATGGATGGGGTATAAATAATAAATTATTACTATATTATTATTATATCAGCAGCTAATTTAACCGGGGCTGCATCAAGTTCCATTGCTTGCTCAAGGGAGATGGCCATGCCAGAAATATACCAGCCCAGACATCGGAATGGCAAGATTCCAGTGCAAGAGAAGATGCATTATAGAACCATATAGACATAGGGTTCTGACACCACATTCTGGAAGCCGCATGAGAACGAGCTGGGAATTTCACACTGCTATTCCAGGCAGCTGCCAAATCTGCTTTAGTGAAAAGATTTTCAACATTAACTTTGTTGGACTGGTCATGTTGTTCAGATGCCTAATTATTGTCTTCCAAAGCAACTACTCTATTCCAAACATAAAAATGGAAAGCGTAATGCTGGTGGTCAACAAAGAGGTTCAAAGACTGACTCACTGCAAATCTTTTTTTAAAAAAAATGTAGTATAAACACCAACAACTGGGAAACACTGGCCTGCAAGAGCTCCAGTTGGAGAACAGCCTTTACCAAAGGTTTCATGGGCTTTGAAGATGCTTGAACTCAGGACAAAAGGGAGAAACGTGCTAAGAGGAAGGCATGTTTGGCAAACCCTCACTGTGATCAACTCACACAGGCAAACCTATGTCCCCACTGTGGAAGGACGTGTGGATCCAGAATTGGCCTCCACAGTCACTGAGGGACTCACTGTGAAAACAGTGTTTATGGAAGACAATCCTACTTACAAATGATCACCAAAGAAGAGAAGAAGAGTGAAAAGATAGGTCCTTAAAACAACTATTATCCTCATGGTGATGCTGCGGTTCCAAAGAACTTGAGGTAATGTGCATGGTCACTCAGTAGGTCACTCCCAGGTCCTACTGTGACACTCTAACCACTACACCACACTGCCTCTATGCTCATGGCAGCCTTCCATCATAGATTCCCACAGCTTCTGGCAAAAGGAAAGGGCCATAGCAGCTTTCCCTCTCACTTAGAAGAGAGAAGGCATAATCGTCTATGCTTACGAACTGCATATGGATAAGTTTTAATTATCTCACTACTAAGAAAAATAAGTAACTGAGTCAGCAACTTCTAAAATATTTTTAATCTCATTGAAAAATATACCACATTTGATTTGTCAAGACTCTACAACTGAACTTTGTTTAGTGGCTGTCACTCTTGTACAAATAAATATGATCAAAGCTTTTGAATAGGAATTTGTCATCTAAAAGGAAAATTCAGTGAGCACCGTTCTCATCTGAAAATGTTTGTGTGGGTTTTTTTTTAGTTTTTTTTAAACACAGTGCCTTTAGGAAACAGTTCATAGGACAGGCCTTTAATATTTGTCAGGAGGCAGGTGGTGGAATGTTCTGCTAACGCTTAGCGCACTCATTAAATTTTACACTGCACATATGCATGTGCTTCCAGTGGTGCAATTAAAATTTATGCTTGTATTTTACATTTTCAGTTCTGTGCATCTGTCTTTCGTCAGCTGTATTGAAATAGAAAAAGCAAACAGCAAGACAGTTGTAGCCTCTGCTTTGAATGGCCAATTCATATGACCCTGAAAATATGCTGAGATTTGTGGTTCTGGTGTAGGCTATGGCTACGGTAGCTGAGTGAAGTGGTTCTAGGACTGCTTCAATGCACACTGAATACACATGGACAATTTATATTGTCACCACAGACCAATTTTTGGAAATAGTTGCAGTAGCACATTGTCCAAGCAGGATGTGGGTACAGAATGGAAAAGAACAAGAATAAGAACATTGGTGGATGTTACCACCACATGCCTCTTTCTTGGTGTTTTTTCTTCAGGAACGTTTGTAACTATTTTGTGTATGTTTCACAAGTTTTCTCTTTTGCACAGCAGTTAAATATTAGGTAAAGGGACCCCTGACCATTAGGTCCAGTCGTGGCCGACTCTGGGGTTGCGGCGCTCATCTTGCTTTATTGGCCGAGGGAGCTGGCGTACAGCTTCCAGGTCATGTGGCCAGCACAACTAAGTGGCTTCTGGCGAACCAGAGCAGCAAACGGAAATGCCGTTTATCTTCCCGCCAGAGTGGTACCTATTTATCTACTTGCACTTTGACGTGCTTTTGAACTGCTAGCTTGGCAGGAGCAGGGACCGAGCAATGGGAGCTCACCCCGTCGCGGGGATTTGAACCGCCAACCTTCTGATCGGCAAGTCCTAAGCTCTGTGGTTTAACCCACAGTGCCACCCGCATCCCAAGAAATTGGAATAGGATGGGCTAATTCAACCAACCCAAGCCAAGATCCCATGATACTCAGTTCTGTTCCTGCATCCATGGATGCTTTGTTCTGTTTCTTCAACATTAGTTCTGCCATCTCTGCCAAGGACCAGTGCAAAGGATTGTTGAGAGTTGTATATGGTTGTGAGGTGTGTATGTGTTTGTTTGTGTACAGATATATTTATTCCTGCTGGTTGAGTGGATTAGTCTAAAGTATCTCTTTAGATCCCAGCTTTGCCAAAAACGTTTCTGGGCAAATGATTCAAAATCATCCTAACTACCTCTTCAACGACTACTTCAGAATGTCTTCCTACTTCAATATATGTCCCAGCAGTCACTTTGCCTCTCTTTCTCTCCTCTTTTCCTGCTGGGCCCACATTGCTAACAAATTGTCCCGATGAGAGCCATCAACGAAGCACATTCGCTGATATTTCTGCTGTACTTCCAAGGCTCCAGCTGCCATGATCATAGCAGTCTGCAAGCCAAGGACTGAGGAAGATGAGGGGTTACCACATATTTAGCGTTGCTCTCCAGAATAGCTTACTCCACATTTTGAGCCATTCATTACCAGTAATTTGCCATGTGAGGAGCTCTCATCTCTGCAGGCCATCATTACTCACCCAAATGCCAAGTGATCTTTTGAAGCACTCTCCTTACACCAGCAATGTAGGGGGATTATTGGGCGAAATGCAAGTGTGAAATATGAGCAGAAAATAGCAACCCATATGGAATTTTGATTATGTCAGTGGGAACCAACAGTTTTATATTTGTTGCTTGTGTTTGGGTGAACATTGGTAAGGAACCTAAGAAATCAAGCTCAGCCTTTGTCTTCAGTTCAAGTAACAATCCAGTCAATCAAAATGTGGTATTTTGTGTGCAGTTCCCCCCGTTCTTTGCACAGCAGTGCCAGAGGAAATACAATGGATTGGGTTATATTGATCCTTTTAAATGTATCCGACGACAGCTTCTCACCAAATATTAAAGCAACTTTGCTATTCATTAGAGCAAAAAGCAGCAATTCTATATATGACACCTAGCCGTGCAAAACCATAAACATATTTAATGTTTCTGCCTTTAGGCAGAGCCATAGGGTTTTACTGTGAGGTTTCGTTTTAATTTCATGAAAAGAAAGATCCTCAGAGACAGCTGTGAAGTTGGTTAAAAAAAAATTGCCCTTCAGCAAATCTTCATATTACGCTATTCATTTCAAAATCAATATGGCACTTCTGCAAACTGAAGTGTCAACCTGTGCAACTAAATTTTTAAAGAACTCTTAGCTGTAATGTTGTAATAAGCATGCTTTCCCACATATTATCAAACTTGCCACAGACAAAAAAATATTTAAAAGCCTGTTTTAATTAAATACAGCACAGTTTCAGCTTGGAATCCATAGTGTTAAAGTAAAACAGTTTTCTTTAAAGTACTGTGCCTGATCCTGCACAATGTATATAGACTTATATGTGTGTTCACTTAGTCCTCCTTAATATGTATTCCCAGGTAAGTGTTTACAGGATTTCATGAACTAACATTCCATTGAAAGCCATGCAGCACAGAGATTTCTCAACATTTTAGTTGAGTTTCTCTGCACAGATTTTCTTCAGATTTTCCATTCCACTCCTTCATTTCAATGAGAAGTGAGTCCCCCCATCAGGTTCTGCCAAAAATATGAACACTTATCACATTATATGCAATATTATACATATTCACTCCAAGTTTCCTAATGTAATCATCACTTGGACAATGTATAAAAGTATACAACAAATTGTTAATATACCTATAAAATTACGGTGCAGAAATATAGTATAACATGGGGCTTGACTCTTTCATATCTAAACGCCGCTCCCTGCGATTGTTGTGTACCGAATTTGCATACCCAATATGCGGAATTGCAAGTTCTATTCATGGTGAGCAAGTCAGATGGTCCACCAGCTACAAGCAGGAATGTTTCTGGAATTATTTGTGAATTCTATCATGAACCCACCCGACCTGCTCCTCTCAGACTAATGTACAGCTTAGAGCTTAGTTACCCATCAGTCTTCACAGTTCCTGAATGTTTCAATGCCGTTTTCAACTTTAAAAAATAATTTAAAACAGAACAGAATGGGCTTACGAGTGTACACTTGTGAAAGTCACTTTGATGGGAAACAGACTTGATTTATCCACCCCCTAGCTACAGGCGGAGATCAACCACCTGCAGAAATTTTAAAAAGAGGTCATTGTGAGCAGAACAACCGTGTGCACTATCTTGCAGCTATTATCTTATTACCATTGTCACAAACAATAAATAGGGGGGGGGGTTGAGAAGGATAAGAGTAGATAATATTTCCCAAAAATAGATCTGATGCATGTTTATAGAGAAAGAAAATCACCAGCTTTTTAATGATGTGCTGCAGTTCATCTCTCAGTTGCCCCTCCGCTGTACACTTTATTCCATCCTATCTTTAGAATAACCCATTCCTTTGATTGACAATATTCTGCTTTGCTCACCTGGAATACTCCTGTGGAGGCCAACAATAGAAGCTGCTTCTGCCATTTTCAAACTAACTCTGTTACTTACACATCTATATATATATATATATATATATATATATTTGCTTTTTATATTTTTTTATATATATTTGCCAAAACCTGCATATATATATATATATATATATATATATGTATTTTTCCCTTTGTATTTCTCAATGTATCATGGATCTTATACAGGAGCTTTCCTATCAATATACAGTATTTCTTTCTTCAACAAAACTCTTGCTATATTTTGATAGCCAGCTGTTTCTGCTGCCATTTTTGGCAGCAGAAACACCCTCTTTTTAAAGATCCAACCTGTGACTGATCTTTGGCTTCTGACAGGTCTCAAATATGCTTTTCTTTTCAGTATTTTTGCACTATCCTTTGTGAACCCAGACGCAGTGATCCTGAGGTATGTGGGGTAGGGACACAGGAAGCAATAAATAACGTGAATACCTTTTGGGATCGGAATGGCCACAACATTATTGATTGCAGATGCCAGTAGGCTTTGGCCTAAGCATTGCATATAAAAAGTAAAGTTAAAGGACCCCTGGATGGTTAAGTCCAGTCAAAGGTGACTATGGGGTGCGGCACTGATCTCGCTTCAGTCTGAGGGAGACAGTGTTTGTCCACAGACAGCTTTCTGGGTCACGTGGCCAGCATGACTAAACAGCTGGCTGATCACTTCATCAGGATTTCCATATGAGGCACCTCAAGTACAAGTTACCCCTCCAGTTGGTCATTTGGGGAGTTTTATGACCCGTTAGCCTCTGCCTGCACATACAGACAGAATCCTTCCTCATGGACCTGGGGTTCCCAGTTGATATGCTTCTGAAGAATACATTAATCATGGCCAAGAAGCTTGTGGTGCTGTGGGTTAAACCACAGAGCCTAGGACTTGCCGATCAGAAGGTCGACGGTTCAAATCCCTGCGACGGGGTGAGCTCCCATTGCTCAGTCCCTGCTCTTGCCAACCTAGCAGTTCGAAAGCACGTCAAAGTGCAAGTAGATAAATACCGTAGGTACCGCTCCGGCGGGAAGGTAAACGGTGTTTCTGTGTGCTGCTCTGGTTCACCAGAAGCAGCTTAGTCATGCTGGCCACATGACCCAGAAACTGTATGCTGGTTCCCTTGGCCAATAAAGCGAGATGAGTGTCTCCTTCTCCTTGTGCCCTCCATCTTTCCCAACATCAGGGTCTTTTCCAGGGAGTTTTCTCTTCTCATGAGGTGGCCAAAGTATTGGAACCTCATCTTCAGGATCTGTCCTTCCAGTGAGCACTCAGGGCTGATTTCCTTAAGAATGTTAGGTTTGATCTTCTTGCAGTCCATGGGTCTCTGGACAAGTTAGCTGCTTGATTTAGCTTTAGGGCCATTAAAGGTACCTAGCTAGACTGGGAGGCCTACTATCTTTTGGTATAGATTCATAGAATCATAGACTTGTGGAGTTAGAAGGGACCCTCGAGATCATTTCGTCCTGCCTCCGCCAATGCAGGAATCTCAGCTAGTTATGGAGAGTTTGCCTATCTAGTATTATGTAATTAATTAATTCTGTGTTTGATTCCTGTTCTTCCTTTAGATCCAGAAGGATACCCAGGCCAGTTTATGTAAACATTGTGTATTACCACTGGAATGGTGCTAATGACACCAAGGCCATAGGTTCAATCCCCTTACAGGACAGCTGCATATTCCTGCACCACAGGCGGTTGGTCTAGATGATCCTCAGAGTCCCTTACAACTCTACAATGCTATGATTCTATGTGAAGTATAGTTTAAGCTGTTATTGGACCACTGGGGTGAGAAAACGCACAATGGCCAGGCTACCTAACTTATGCACTGGAACAGTCCCTCTTTGATAAACCTTATTTATTTCCTTATTTAAATGCTTCAAGAGCACCCTACCTCTACGAATATATTAGGGCAGTGTACAGAAGTACAGGGGAAAAAATAAATGAAGTAAATCAAAGACAACACATAAATCATAATTTAAAAACCTAAAGGCTGTTGAAAGAGACAGAGCAAGCTAAAATAGAAACTTACTATTTTAAAATGCCACCAGGGATGCCATTCTATAGAAAAGGCCACACAATGGGATCTTGCCCAGCACTGACTTTATCATCTCTCCATGCCAAGTAATTTTATTCTCCTAGGCATCTGCATAGCACCACTGAGCTGGCTTTGGGTCACTGATTTTTGTACTTTGCATTCATTCTTGTGTTAAGTGGGGGGTGAACATTTTACGTCGTTTGGTGATTTTCTGGATCAACGCTTTCTTCTATCATCTATTGTATTTTTGCATTTTATTATGTTTGTGAGTCACGTTGGGGCTCCTCTTGGTTGTGCGAGGGCCTTTAATAAACTAATGAGCCACATAATGACGCTCACCTAGCAATGTAATATGAAGAAGGGCCTCTAAAAAGATTTTGAAACAAGGGCAGGCTTTATAGGGAGAGACACTCCTAAAACTTTTTCATAGACAAATCCCCATTTTAAATAAACACATTCGCCCAAGGGCCAGGCATGCTGATCTTAAAAGGCTGAATCGGAAATATGAATGTACATTGTAAAACTACAGTTGCCGAGTGACTGGAGTACTTCAGCAAGTCCAAGAGATCATGCCTTCTGGTTTTTTTTATTTCCTTACAGTGGTTTCATCCAGCTGTCCCAATTGCAAATAGGCACACTGGGACGTAACACTGGGATTTCCGTGATCAATTTCCATGTGGGTGTGAATTGCAGGCTTGTGGAGCTGAAAATTTAATCACAGCAGTGATGTTGTGCCTAAAGTGTGGTTAACCCTTTGCCTGAGAGCCATTTTTAATACCGAAATCCTCTGCCACCACCTGCTTTACTGCCTATAGTGGAAAATACTGGGGTCTGCAGAAGCTGAGCGCAGTTTTGATTGCAAAAATGACCTGCAAGGAAAAGGGTTAATCTCCTCCTCCCACAATGCTGCTGCTGTGTTTTCCTCATTTATTTTGAGACTTAAACATATGGTTGGGAAAGATATAAAATGGTCAGATATCAGATTGGCCACATTGCCTCATTTTCTAGTAAGCTAAAGAAACTGCTGTGCATTTAAGTGAAGCACCTGTATGAATTATATACACTTTGGGCTAGCTGTTGACATAAGGATGCATGCCAACCAAATGTGCATTTCTGTGTATTGATTTGTGCCACTAACCTCTGCTTTGGTGGCATTCCTCATTTGTCTACGCAACTGATTGTTTCTTCAGCACTTCTAGTATTTATTGATTTGGGGAAAGAACTTATTGAACCCTGTTATTTCTCCCTGAATATACTCCCCTGCCAGTATGAAGTTATTTGACAGGTAACCATTAACAAAAATTGCTTGAGTAGGCCTTACAGAGAGTGTGGAATGAGGACAACTAAAGCATAAGCAAAGGCATGCTATATAGTGACATTAATGTATAGGTTAGAGGCTGGAAGCAGGGAAGGGAAGAGAGAGCACATTAGTATGCATGCTGAGAAGATATCATCCAAGAGCTGCTTAGATATTTTGAAAGAACACCAATATATTTTCCTATACTGGCAGTTGTTCATGAAGTGTTCTGGTCAGGTTGACACTAATGGTAGTTATGTGCATCTAAAATAAATAAAAACTATTTATTAGGGGAATGAATGTGCTCAGGGTCCTCCCAGGGAAAGGCTTGAGCTCAGTGGTGGAACTCATGATTTGCGTTCAGGAGGTCCCAAGATGTTGAAGCCTCAACATCTCCAGGTAGGACTGGGAGAGACTTACGGTAAAATCCCAGAGACCAGCTGCCAGTCAGTGTAGACTGGGGGTTCCCAAACTTGTTTTGGTACCACAGTTCCCATCATCATTATTTTTTTATGATAATCTTTATTGTCATTGTCCCATAAAGAACAACGAAATTGAAAAAAATCTACATCAGACATTCAAAAACCAACAGGCTATCCCAGCCTGGTTAACCCCCTAAAAACTCTGATACCCCATAATGAAATACAATATACTCCCACAGAGACTACCTTACACTGCGTTTAAAACCAAAATCACATTTGGATAGAAACTGTTTCTCAGGTGGCTAGTCCTAGTCTTTATAACCCTGTACCTTCTTCCAGAAGGCAGAAGCTGAAAGAGATCATTTCCAGGGTACGCACTATCATGGACTATCTCTGCAGCTTTCTTATGACACCTGGAAGCGTAGATTTAATCCAAGGCGGGAAGAGTGCACCCAATTATTCTCTCCGCAGTCTTTACAGCCCTGGACAGCATTGTTTTTTCCCTGACCATGCAGCTCCCAAACCACACACACAGACCATAAGTTAATAGACTCTCAGCAGTACAATGGTAAAATACCATCAACAGGTCCTTAGAGAGATTATTTTTCCGGAGGATTCTCAGAAAATATAACCTCTGCTGTGCTCTCCTCATCATGTCTTTACTGTTTACTCCCCAGGCCGTCATCCCTGACCATTGGTCCTGCTAGCTAGGGATGATGGGAATTGTAGTCCAACAACAGCTGGAGTCCCAAGTTTGGGAATCCCTGGCATAGAAAATACTGAGCTAGGGGTACCAACAGAGCTGCCTTGGTAAAAGACAGTTTCCTCTGTTCCTGTGATCCAAAATAGCCTTATCCGAATAAAAGAAGCATTGCCAGACAGCCTGACCATTGTTGATCCTCTATCTGAGTAACAGGAAGAGGAAAACAATCCCTGACTTGCTGCTTGAGGACAGAGTCCTTCAAATTGCTCTCCTTTACCCTCCATCTACTTACATTTACATATTAATAAATTATGCCGCAGTAACGAAGAGGTAATTCTGTATATTGTAAAGTGACCAGTGGCGAGGGATTTAGGCCCCTGAGTTCTTCAGGAAATGAAAGTATGTCAACAAGCGTTTTCAAAGCTGTTCAGAGCAGAAAGCCATATAGAAATTATCATTTTTATTGAAAAGTGCCAGAATATATATGCAAATTGCCAGTAGTAAGAAGATCCTTCAAAAGACAAGAATGGAAATTGCTAGTCAAAATACTATTAGAAATATTCACAAAAGGATTAAATCCCTGTACTTCTAATTTTGACCATAATCTCATTTTCAATGTCATCACAGGTGTGTGTTATTGTATTGCGATTATGACAAGCTGCTTATCAAATTCCAAAATAATTCCAAAATAATTTTCAAGGTAGACTTTAGGACATGGGTGGTCACTGTGGCACCCTTTAGATGTTGTTGGACCCCAGTCCCATTCAACCCTAGCTAGAATGGCAAATGGCAAGGCTTTGTGGGAGTTGTCTACTAACTTTTGGTGGGCATGACAGTTTCCAACAGGAATTTGTGTAGCTGTGTCACAATTATGTAAAGGGATTACACAACCACAGATGCTTGTTGCGCAAAGTCTTCCGCTCACACATACACATTTGTGGAATTGTGCTAAAGGCTGAGTTCTCAAGATGTTGTTGTTTAGTCATTTAGTCTTGTCCGACCCTTCATGACCCCATGGGCCAGAGCACGCCAGGCTATCTCGGATACTTGAATTTAATCATGTGAATTATAATATGAACTAACCTGATCCACACTTTCTGAGCTAATGAGTGGATCAGGAGAAAATACTCTTAGAAATGTCCACTTTTAGAGATAAGTACATTTAAAAATATGCATCTAGAGATGTATTTAAATGCAAAGTTTTATACTATTATTTTTTTTTAAGTGGATTAAAGTGGGAACACGATAGAATGGATTTATGAGTGAACACATGCAAAAGTGATGAGAAACCAGAAATAGACCGACTCGTCAGTCCCTAGAAACACTTCCACTTCTGCCTCTTTGATTCCAACTCATTGTTTCTCCAACTCTGCTTGCAAAGCAAATAACCTGGGCTAATGTAATTCAGCAAGCTCCATCCTCAGGAAAGTGGGTCAAAGTACAAAAGGTCATTGGGGAGGAGATGACAGGGCTGCATCTTTTTCCAGAATATCTTAATGAATGCCCACAGCTCCACAAATGTAGGCTGGCACATTGTTTTAAAGAAGTGCGGAAATGAAACTGACATGTAATATATATATATACTGTACAATGTGGGCTCTTAACTGAAAGTTGCCTATGTAATCACAAAGGTATGGATGCTCAGATGTCTGTTCTTGGGCTTTTTTCTTTAACCAGTGTGCAAAGTCAGCTATTTTATTTCTAGCATGTGTTTTAAATTGATTCTTATTCAAACGTCTCAAAGGTTTAAGCAGAGATGGAGAGATATATCCAGTTTTTTTGTCTTTTGACACCCTCAAATACATCAGCTACCCAGCCTTATGGTTCAGATTAGGTTTGTGGTATGGCAGGCCTGTTGGCTGAAAGTCGAGCTATGTTACAAGCACAGCCCGTGGCTGTAAACATATGGTCTAACATCTTGAACTCATTGAAGAATACTATTGTGGTTCACTTCCATTATTAATGTGCCATCCAATTCAAATCCGGTGCATTTGGACTGTCTAAGGTTCACTGCTTTTAAGTGTTCGTCATTCAAGTAATGATAGCATGGGCATTCTGACCAGGATCTACAGATGGCAAGTAAAAAATGCTGTTTTAAGTATCTTGGAGTGTAAGAGCAGAAGAAAAACTACCACAGGAACATACTAGATGATATTAGAGCAAATATCCCGTGATACCAATAATTAATAAACAAGTAATTAATAAAAGGAAAGAGATGTTGAAGACATCTTATCTTGAGCTCCCTCCCTCTCTTCTTTTCTGTTTGCAAAATGTATCTGGACTGGGGGATCATTATTTTGGATGCCTTTATTGGAGTATGTGATGACTGTTCTTGTTAGCGTATCTGTTCCTAATTACTGTATGTAGTGTGGGAGAGTATCTGCGCCACTTTCTTGTTCTGATACTGAAATCTTTGTGTGTGGTCTTGTATGCAATGCTAATATTTTAATTAGGTCTGCAGTTACTCTATAAAGTCACTTACTCCGTTCAGATCCCACCACATTGATCTTGCTCATTTGATTTTGAAAAAGCTAATCATATTGAATATATTATAAAGCTATAGCAATTAAATAATGAACTTTTGGCGCTAAGACAATTAGTATATAGTTTCATATGCACTTACGGGCTTCCTCTGAGTTCTAGACATACTTGAGTAGGTTTTCTCCAAAATCTCTTTTGTCAACAACCCTCTTTTCAAGAGCCTCTGGCATCTAGTTTGCTCACGCCTTCACCAAAAGATAAATGGTATATGTGTGTATATTTTTAGATTATGTACCTTTTTTATGGGGGAGGGTGGAGCAAAAGAGCCAACAGTCCTATCCAATCAGAATTGCCACAGTTATGGATGCCAAAACCTCACAAAGGAAGCAGAAGACCAGACCTCAAACTCTCCACCCACCCTTAACCCAAATGGCATACTGTACTTCTCCATGTATAAGACTAGCATTTTTTATTTTAAAAATATGCTCAAAATTTGGACTCGGCTTATACACAGGTAGTGCATGGGGGGGGGGGGGACGAGGGATTGGTTGCTTCCGCAATCCGGAAATTGCCAGCGGTTATTTTGCGTGCCATTGGTGGCTGCAACAAGGGCTGTTGTTGATTGGCTGTTACTGCGGGCGGGGGATTGGCTGGTTATGCCAGCGTGGGGACAGACAACAGGTGATAAAGAAAGCTCAACAAATCTGCCCCCCCCCAAAAAAACGCTCAACAACTCTGGGCAATCTCTCCCCATTTTCTTATTTGGAGTCCCCAAAAATAAAAAGGTAAAGGTAAAGGGACCCCTGACCATTAGGTCCAGTCGTGGCTGACTCTGGGGTTGCGGCGCTCATCTCGCTTTAGTGGCCGAGGGAGCCGGCATACAGCTTCCAGGTCATGTGGCCAGCATGACTAAGCCACTTCTGACGAACCAGAGCAGCACACGGAAATGCCGTTTACCTTCCTGCCAGAGCAGTACCTATTTATCTACTTGCACTTTGACGTGCTTTTGAACTGCTAGGTGGGCAGAAGGAGGGATCAAGCAACGGGAGCTCACCCCGTTGCCGGGATTCGAACTGCCGACCTTCTGATCGGCAAGTCCTAGGCTCTGTGGTTTAACCCACAGCGCCACCTGCGTCCCAAGGCGTGTTTTACGTGGAAAAAACGAGGGCATGTTTTACACGGAAAAATACAGTACTTACCCACACTAAGGGGGAGGTGAAAAGATTCCACAGGAATCCCACAGGGTGGTAATCATTCCAGAGCAATATGTAGCTATTCCTTTTCCCTGAGGTGTATCTGCTGTAACAGTGCAAGCCTGTGTTATGTTTCAGCTTGGGAAGGTTGGCAAATTCCCACCAGCGCTGCCAGTAGGCCACACCCACCCATGAAACTATGCATTCTCATACCCTCTGAACAGGGGCAGGCCTCCTCATAAAACTGCCACAACCTGCCCACACATATGTGAGCTTACCACTTGCGCACTGTTTACTGCAGCAGGCAAGTGGGGGGCAAAGCAGCCCCTCCTTTAGCACAAAGCTCCGCAGAGATTTGTTTTTCCTGACTTCATTTTTTTGTCAAATGAGCACAGTCAATTCAGTTGTTAAACCGTAGCAGGTAATGAATGGATTATCTTATTTTCCTTCCATGCTGTAGTCTGCTCTACTTTCCATCTGTTCTCTTCTCCCAGACAATCCTTATCCTCCATTTGTAGCATCAACAAATGCTTGGAGGCCAATTTTATTGCTCTCAGAATCCATATAGATCATTATGAAGTAATCCCAGGTTCTGTTACTCTAACTCTGGGGCATGTCTTTTCTGATGTTTACTATCAGAGAAAGACGGTCACTCCTAAGCATATTGTAAGGTGCTGTGTCTCAAAAATGTCCTTGAACAATTTTCTGTTTTATTTAATCTTTTTGCAAGATTTTGAAAACACTGTACAGCCTAGTCCAGGCATAGGCAAACTTGGCTCCCTAGATGTTTTGGGACTACAACTCCCATCATCCCTAGCTAACAGGACCAGTGGGATGATGGGAGTTGTAGTCCCAAAACATTTGGAGGGGCAAGTTTGCTTATGCCTGGACTAGTCCATAACTATTTCCAAACAGTACAAATGGAAACTTGCCATTTGGATGATGATGATGATGATGATGATGATGATAACGATAACTTGTACCCAGTCCATCTGACTCAGTTGGCCCAGCCATTCTGGGTGGCTTCCAGCATAATATATGGAAGAACATCACACATTGAAGTGTCCTGATACAGGGCTGTCTTCAATTGTCTACGAAAGGTGGTATACAGTGGTGCCCCGCAAGACGAATGCCTCGCAAGACAGAAAACCTGCAAGACGAAAGGGTTTTCCGTTTTCAGAGGCACTTCGCAAGACGAATTTCCCTATGGGCTTGCTTCGCAAGATGAAAATGTCTTGCGATTTTTGAGGTATTTTTCCGCTCCCCAACCCCTTTTTCTAAAGCGCTAAGCTGCTAATAGCCTTTTAGCAGCTAATCTGCTAATCCCTTAAGCCTTTAATAGCCGTTAATAGCCCTTAAACTGCTAATAGCGCTAATAGCGCTAATCCGCTAATGGGCTTGCTTCGCAAGATGAAAAAACCGCAAGACGAAAAGACTCGCGGAACGGATTCTTTTCGTCTTGTGAGGCACCACTGTAATTATTTATCTCTTTAAGATCTGATGGGAGGGCCTTCTGCAGGGCAGATGTGACTATCAAGAAGGCCCTTTGCCTGGTTCCCTGTAACTTCACTTCTCGCAATGAAGGAAGGCATATTCATTTCTCTCATGCAGAGAATATGGAGTACCTTTCTTGCCGTATGAATAATTCCTAACTAAACTACTGTTTTTCTTTCCAACTTGCCGTCCAAAGGATTATCTTATATATAGTTACTTGGAGATAGTGCAAATAAAGTGAAATGTGATAGCCTAGATGGTAGTAAATGCAAAGGGTAGTTGCATACTGTATGTGCTAAATTATATAGAATGTCAAAATTCAAGGGGTGTGCGGTCACTAGAAATGCAGGGGAGAATAAAAAATTTCACATTTAAATCTATCTTTTTGCTACAATATGCCAACCAAAGCACATAAATTCTTCAAAATTCCCACTTCTCTGAATTTTGCAATGCATTTCTCCAGCCAAGTCTGCCAAGTAATGTGTACATAAATGCATATACTAGGGTAAAGGATGCATAATGCATATATAAAGTGCATTATATTATGGGGAATTGTTTTGCCAAAATATGCATAGTAGGGGAAATTGCATTCAGAAATTAGGATAAATTCATAATAATGAACTTCCACGAGGACGTCTTATTTTTTTTTAAAAAAAAAAATACAAAACCCACAAACTGATGTGCAAATGTGGAAAACTGAACTGAATATAAAAATGAGAAACTGAAATAGATACTCTCTGGCTAATTGGGAATTGACTTTACTAGACCTCATAGCTACTGCAGACATGCAGGTGAAAATATCAAGAATTTTAATTGTTTCTACAATACAGTGGGTTACTGTCCACATGTCCATTCATTCTGTTCCTTACACAAAGAGTACAGCCCTGACTTTACATCTTGAGCACAAACTGCATTACAGCCCATCTCCATCAGTATTAACTACTAATAGAAGAGAGAACACATATTGCTTATAAATGATTAAAGTGAGTAAGTCATTTTCCATTCCCTTTAATATTCCTTGGAATACCTACATGTACATGCTCTTAACGTGCAATTTTAAGGTCAATAGTTATGATGCAGTTGCTGAAATGTGACATGCTTTGTTGTTGTAAAACAACAGCAACATCCCAAAACCTAGGTACATCAAGTCCTTTGGTTACGGGAGTGGGGGTGGGGACCAGATATATACTTCTGAGTAAGACCTGCAATTAAGGATTAAAAGCAGCATACGTTAATAACCTCACCACACACACACACACACAGTATATCTTATATACAGTATATATTCTCTAGTATACACTTTTGATGCGCAGTTGGCAAAAATTCAGCAATATTCAACAAGACCAGATTCTGCCTCCGGGTGTTTAGTCCAGAAATAGTTTGCTTACAAACCACTAGAAAGCAGATCCAGGGCATTCCATTTGTTCACCTGTCATGTTATGAGGCTCTTCTTGTAGTTTTTCTATCCATGCATTATTTGTTTTTAATTGCTGGCATTTGGTCCAGATGTGGTGGTTACCATGCCCTTCTCTTCTTAACCATTTTCTTTCTATTGTTATTTATTTTTTAATAGGGCAGGTGGTGGGATTTGACTGCCAAACTAGCCCCATTCTTGTGTCAGTTGTATGGAGGGGCAGCCGTGATTACACAAACTGCACTTATGTAGATTCCACTGCTCCTGGAATCCTGTATAAGCAGGATTCCAGGGTCTAGGGGAGCCTATGAATATAGATACTGATTTACTTTGGCATCCTTGTCTCAGATGTCTGCTTGCTTGCTTGCATGCTTATCAACAGTGAACTTAGGTACTAAGGTGTCCTGGTGTGAGGCCAAAATTGGGGGGCCCCTACCCCTCATGCAACCTTTCCAAAGCTGGATAATGAGGCAATCAAGTTTGGGAAGGAGGTGTTAGGCTCTGGCAGGGTCCTAGAGCTCTCCTTTCTCCCTCCCAAAACTGGGGAAATGCTAACTAGGTGCCTCGTTTAAAAGGCACCCCCTCAGCTTGGCACCCAGCGCATGTGCACCACTCGCACACCCCTAAATCTGCCTCGGTGGATATGATAAATTGACCATGCTCTGGCAAAGGCACTTTTCTGCCTAGTTCAGAGGTGTGTAGAAAAAGTGTGGGTACATCTTGTTAGGATATTGATGTCCCGTTCCACCTTAAAAGGAACAGGCATGATTGTTGTGTGTCACATGCCTGTTTAGACTCCAGCACAGCACAGCTTGCTGGGAATTTCCATTTGTGAATACCTTTTGCTTATGCTTTTCGCTTGGACACGAAAGGGAGCAGACATGTTTTTCCTTTGTCCTGATGCGGAATAAAATGCCTGTAAATACGCTTTACACAGCCTCTCTCTGCCTTTCCATTGCAAAGAGTTCTTATCTCTGCTGGCTTGCGTGCCCAGCTTCTAATGGTTTCTGAAGCTCTGGTTCACAGATTCATGCTGTTCCAAGGACTGGAGTTTGCCCGGCTGCCGGCCAGTGGGCTGGAGCCAGCTGGGAGCCTGACAATTGCCCCTGTTTCCTTGTACGCATCCCAACACTTCCTTCCCTTTGGCCTAGGTGGCTTCCTTCCCTTGGTGTGCTGTTTCTTATATGCCCCGCCCTCAAGCCAATCAGCTTTCTTTGGATGGGAATGGCTGGCATGGATTGGATAGCAGACTGCTTCCCTAGATCCCTGATTCAGGAGAAGGTTCCATATTCTACTGATCCACCAAAGAAGCAGTTTGCAAAATGCATATGAAAATTTTGGGTTGCCACTACTAAACTGATTAGTTTTAGCTCTGTCCTAACCTATAGCTCTGCTATATATGTTTTCTATCTCATCAATTTGAAAACCAGTGTTTATGCAACATCAGCAGTCAGAATTAAAGAAAAACGGTTCACTCTAGTTGCAGACTGAAAGCTTTTACCTGTGATGCATGCCTTATGAGAAGAATACTAACCCTCTATTCTGGCTGATTAGATAATAAATGTTATATGGAATATTAATACATATTTGTTTACTTTGCAGAAGAGTTGGCTTCAAATATTGCTACATATACTGTAGCAGGAAATTAAAAAAGAATATATAATTTCAAAGCAAGTAATAGGTTTTAACTTTTTTTCTATTTATAATAGGAATATAACTGCAAAGTAAATGGATTCCCAATTCTAAATACATTTAGTGAATTAATAATGTGTGGTATTCTAGTTCTGCCATCAAGCCAATTTTTTTGATATATCTCATGGGAATCCAGGGGAGTTTATAAGTATGTTTGCCCTCTTGATAATATCAGCCTGACACAATTACATATACTGTTTGTTATAAACTTAGATAACATCTTATTTGCATACACAACTTTTTAACAAGTTAGTTAATCCAGCTTTATGGAACTGGAACAAATCACAGACTTAATATATTTAGGAAAATCTGATTAGAATTCAAAAAGAGACTCAAGAAGTGATGTGGCTACTGAAAGCATATAAACATACGTATCTGAGACCATTATTTCTATTGAAGTTAGGTAGGTCACAGCAGTTGACCAACAGGTATCAAACGTACCACAATCCCCAAAGTGCTCATCATCTTAAGTAATGAATAAAAAAGGCATGTGAGCAAGGAAGAGGGTGCAATATAATAAAACTATATTGGAATACAGCACAAGTTTTGCACCCATTTCCATATTATTTGTAAACATCCCCCCCCCAAAAAAAAGCAAATAACACAGACGTGAGCACTAAACTTGAACTATATATCCCACATATAGTTCCAGAAATCAATTTTACATTGTATGAAAGCTCAAATATAATATGGAACTTAACAATTAAGGAAAGTAATGAAATGGAATAAACTGCCATGTGACTGCATCCTTAAAACATAACAGGTGGTTAAAACCTAACACAGACCTAAAAACGCAGGTGGTGCTGTGGTCTAAACCACTGAGCCTCTTGGGCTTGCTGATCAGAAGGTTGGAGGTTCGAATCCCAGTGGCAGGGTGAGCTCCCATTACTCTGTCCCAGCTCCTGCCAACCTAGCAGTTCAAAAGCACGCCAGTGGAAGTAGATAAATAGGTACTGCTGCAGCAGGAAGGTAAACAGCATTTCCATGTGCTCTGGTTTCCGTCACGGTGTTCCATTGTGCCAGAAGCAGTTTAGTCATGCTGGCCACATGACCCGGGAAGCTGTCTGTGGACAAACGCCAGCTCCCTCAGCCTGAAAAGCGAGATGAGGCCACACCCCATAGTCACCATTGAGCGGACTTATCCTTCCAGGGGTCTTTACCTTAAAAAAACAACAACAACAGCTCCTTTATGGTGGCCTTTCAAGACTCCAAAGGTTCATTTTTGATCCAGATGCAATTCAGATTGTTGTTGTTATTTTATTTATACCCTGCCCATATCTAAGGCTTAAGCTCTAAGCTGAACTCACTACAGGCTGAAATTCTGGAAAAGTGTAAAGCAAGGCACTATCCCTGTCTTCTGCTTTAATAGAGTTACAGCTTTTGAAATGCTATGATCAAAAATACGTTCTACTATTCCTTACTTTTCTAGCAGTTTTCACTGCAACAGCTCTCATTACAGTCCTTGGGCATGCTTCTGATCTTTTTTCTCTCTTGGGTGTAGTCATCAGAAACAATCCTAATGGAGCCAGTGGAGGTTTCCAGCAGAACTATAAAGCAAAATGATATTTAATTTAGGCACTTGGCACAATTCCTTTCCAACCTTTCCTGCAAGATGAAATGTTCGGCTTTCAGTCTGCAGCTAAGTACTTGTAAACCCTCCTGTCTCTTCTGAGTATTATGAAGTGTGGTGTCAGACATCTGGGCAATACCAAGCGCCACAGACCTCAAAGCAGTGGTTATTGGAGCTGTGCAAAATATGATTACACTCCTCCAAGACTCGAGAATCAAGATGGATATGTATATTTCAGTGAAGCATTATGGAACTTGCCAGTGCTTTTGCATCATTCTCTTTATAAAGTGTCACAACAATCTTACCCATCAATGTTCAGGGACAGTAGGCCCCTCATTTATCATTAGAGAGAATTGCAGCAAATATGTTTAACATATCCACCAGAACATAAAGTTTCGGGACAGACTAACAGCCAAAGTCTTGTAGCATCTTCTTCATCACCATAAGTGAAATTGGGGTGTATAGGTCTAGTCTTTTAAGAATCCCTAAAGCTCATTTCTGAGCCAGACACTGGCAAACTTCCACAGGATCCCTGGAGTATTTGGTCTATCTGGATATCAAGCAGAAATGAGCTTATGATTCTAGATCGTTTTATGGAACCCTACTCCATAATTTTATACAGTGCTCTTTTTTTCTAGAAAAATAGGTGCCGGTACTCAACATCAAGTTGTTACAGTGAGTGTCACACTTCTTAACAACAACAACAAAAAGAGGTGCCTGTATTATGTGCCCTTGAGTACCCCTTGGGGGGGAAAGCAAAGAAAGCACTGATTGTATATGTCAACATGGAGATGGTAATGTAATGTTAAAACAGTGGTCTGTTCTTTTGCTCTTTGTCCAGGCACTTGATTCGTGTTCTAGGAAATTTCTGTCCCTTGGTTGTGATTCCTGAGAAAGACTTGTTGGTTTATTTTGGCAAAAGGTGTAAATAAAGAAAGTAGGAAGGAAACATGCATTCCCTGCTTGCTGTTTATGACCACATCCCAAGTCATTCTAGGCCAATAAAAGCTGGTATATTTGGTATAAAGAGAGACAATGTAAGCAAATAAAAACTAAACATACTAGATATTTGCTGGAACAAAGGAGCAGTAAGTGGCACTGAAGGACATTGAGGAAGAGAAACCACTTAGTGTCTGCATGTTTATATTTTCGGTTTTACAGAGCTTGTGATATTGCAAGAGCAATCACTCTGCTGAAAAACACTCCCTTCTGATTACTGCTGACATTAAGGTAGTTAGGATTCCAACTCACAGGTGCAAATAATTTTGGCAGTGATGCTGGTCCATATTCATTACACAGAGAAGTTTTTAGTGTGTGATGTTGTGTTGTATTTTTGCTTTTTTTGTTGGGAGCCACTCAGAGTGGCTGGGGCAACCCAGTCAGATAAATAATAAATTACTATTTTTATTATTATAAGCACCATTTCACCCGACAACACTGCAAACTGTACATGTTTACTCAGAAATAAGTTCCACTAAGTTCATTCGGCTTACTTCCAAGTAAGACCATACAGGATTGTAATTGAGTCTAGTTTCTAAAACACTATGAACGGGGATATGGTTACAAAAGATAATACCATCCTAGCAACTTGCATTAGTATTTGGCATAATTGTTTTTCTGTTTCTGTTTTAATTGTGCCTTCTCGCTGTTCTACAATATGGATGTGGATTTTTGCAGTGGTCACTTTTGCTGCATTCAATACACTGGAACTGCAGCTGTTAATATGAATCTAAAGAAAAGTAAGAAAAGAAAAGGTAGAATGAAGCAGTACTGATTTAACATGGCACAGTCACTGCTGTCTTCTAGACTCTTAATATTTTATACATTTCTTTTCTATTATGCTTTTCAATACATTCTTTTTTTAAAATGAGTAGGATTGTGGGGTTGGTTTGGATGATGTCTGTGTAGTCTGTAACAGAAGAAATGCTTAAGTGGTCAAACCAGTCTCTTTGCTAAGGTAATGGACCTGGCCAAGTCTGTTAGGCACCCATTTACATGTCTAAAGAACTGGTCAACTGCATTTATTTTGCCAAGGAAACAACTAGCTGGTGGTGCTTTTCCAGGCGTGGCAATAGGCCTACCCACCTCTACTGGCTAGAGGCTATTTCATCTTGTGGGTACAAGAGCAATTGCCCAGGAGTTAGCATTTTGTCTTAGTTTGGTCTGGAACTGGGAACTGGAAAACACAGAGGCTGAACTTGTTCTTTCTGCTGAAACCAGAGGGACCACCATAGAAACCTAATGTGAAACAATGATGTTTTGGAGCATAATGCTGTGAGTCCTAACATCTTATGCTCAGGCTGTGCAAATAAAACCATTTTTACACCACAGGTCTCTATTCCAAAGAAACAGGACCCTGGGTAAGCACTGGAATCCCTAAAGCCTCTCACTGCTCTCAAAGACTAGGGTTCACACTACAATAGTATTGAACATTTTATTGGGATAGGGTCATGGTTATGATACCTCTCTTTGGCATTCAAAGTACCAAATTTGTTGCACTGATGTCAGGGACTGGACATTGGAGGAGGAATGGTGGAGACCGCCTCCCCCTTCTCCTGGACCTTCCTGAGAAGAGGAGGACAGTATAGATTTACAATGGTGGTTTACAGAAGGTTGTGACTCAAAGACAGGAGAGGGACAAAGCTGGGAGATAATGGAAGAAGAGGAGGGGGAAGCAGCGGAGCTGGAGCAGCTGTCTGACATGTTATCATGAGAAAGCATTCCAGGCCCCCCTTCTCCTAGGACCCGGCGGGCCTTGAAAGTAGGAGAACAGAAAGCTTAGAGGCAGAAAGCACAGATCAGCCAACGTAGTGATGGCATATAATAAGAGAGACGGGGGGGGGGACTTTACTCAGAGTAACACCATTAACCTAGATACGGCATCCTACATTTCTCTCTATGAATATTGAATAAAATACCTTGGTAAGAGCTTCTTGTTTTTCTATTACTGGCAGCCTGCCGTGAGGGAGGGGGGTCAGATTCCCTGAAGCCTGACAACTGAATAGTTAAAATATTCAGCATCTCTAACATTGTTAATTACACTTGTGGCATATTCTACCAGGGGCTTTGAAACAAAATTTGAAGATATATAAGTTGTGAGGACCTACACATTATTAGTAGCAAAAAGGAAGAGCTCATACTTAACATTTACAGATTATTCACATGGGGACAAGTGATTTTAGCTTGGGAGCTTTAGTGAAAGTTCACATACCAAATGTCAGGACCTTGCATAGGAGACAGATTACATAAAATCTTAATCATTAGACTTCTGCACAACAAGGGTTAAGAATGAGAATCTGGATAATCTGGCTTTCTTATTATGGAAGTAATTATCCACAATGAACAAATCGTCGATGAATAACTCAACATTCTTGAGAGGAGGTGCTTTAAAGAATCCTTAGGTAGTTTATATCCTGCTATATATAACTATATGACGGGGGGGACATCCTGCTTCCATTTATTAGATTTGAGTAAGACGTGGTATTTGATAACACATTTTAGAAGTTGTTCTGGTTTCACCTCCCAGCCAAATCCCATTAAGGCCAATAAAAGTAATGAGACTTCTGAATAGATATGCATAGGATTGTGGTGCAAAACACAGTGTGACAAGATCTGACTTTAGTCCAGTTTACTCAAGCTTGTTGACAGTATATATGCATGTTCTCAGGATTCCAGATTTTCACATAATGTGTACTCTAAGGAATATTTTTTTAAAAAAAGATTTAAGTTTTAATTCATAATGTCAAAAGAAAATCCATACTAAAAAAACAGAATGCCTATTTCCACCCAAAATTAAACATTTTAATTCAATGGAAGGACTATGGATATGCTGAATGTTATATCACTGAAATAAATTGGGCTTTAAATGAACTTTAGGTGGATTGTACCCAAAACTGAAATGGGGGAAAAAATTAAAGCTGATGTGTTATGGATAAAAATTTGTGTGGTATATTGGACATAATGCTAGACTTTGACCAAGAGACCAGGATTCAAATATCCATGCAGTTTACTTTTAGCCAATTTAGCCTGTGAACATTGTCCTAAACTCCTTGGATGGAAGGTGAGATAAACACAATGTGTGGGGTTGGTGTTTTTTTAATGACCATACTAGATAGCTATTGGTTTATGTTCAAGGTTTGGAACATTGAGACTTCAGGTATATATACATTTACCTGGTAGTAAATCACCTTGAACATTGGGGCCTACTCCTGAGAAGATATGTTAATGGGAGTTCTCAGGAAAACATTCATGTTGCCCAAATCTGTTTACTATTTTTTTTAAAAAAAATTAGAGTTATGTGACACAACAGTTAGGGATTTAGAATTTGTGTCATTTGTGCATATGCCATGCATCTGTTTTGGTCCATTGTATACCTAGCATTAGAATAAGAAAATGGAGCCTGTTTCTGAAATAAAATACAATTTATGACACATGGGACATCTGCACAGCAGTGTTTAGAACAAGAATAGTTAATTGAATTTGCCAAAGGTATTTAGGTCTTAAAACACAATTTTAGCCTGAAAAGTGACTATAAAAAGGACACATTTACCAAAGTTTTGCTAACAATGCTTTAAAAATCATGATTTGCTTTTTCATTACTGCTCTAAATGTCAGAGAACCAACATGTCTCCTCCAACTCTATAATTCTGTGATTCTATGAAACCACTAAAAATTGTTTTTTAAGAAGTCCAAATCCATCTACTTTCTTCTTCTTCTACTTCTGTACAGAAGGCCTAGACCATGGCAGCCTGTTATGAAATTGACTGGACTTGGAATATAAACAGGATAAATAAACAATCGGATTAGAAAACCATTGACAATCAGGGCTAAAGGCCTAAGAATGCCCTATTGATTCTAATTAACAGCACAGAGAATGTGCAGTGTCCGGTCCAGTTTTTGTTAACACCTGGTGCAGAGCTGCTTGGAAAGGGGGATGTTTTGATGCCCCTGTCTGCTCTCAGCCTGTGTTTCTCTGGAAACTACATAAAGATGCAAAGGAAAATGCAGGCAGAAGTCTTGCAATCATCTTGTCAAGGCACACTTTTCCTTAAATTGAATGTGTAGACATGTGTTCCATTAAATAAATTTCTTTGTAGTCCTAGAAGTGTCCTTTTCTTGTCTCTCTCTCTCCTTCCTTCCTCCCTCCCTGCCCCCAGCACAGCGCTACTTGCAGGAATAGCCCAAAGCAACATTTAGATTAAAGCAGTTTCAGTGAGATTTTAATCCTGTAGACCTTTCCTTCAAATATAGCATGCTTTCTTGAAAAGGACAGTGCCTTTTGCATGGCAGTGAGCAGCATAATGCTGATTAGGTTCATAGACATGTGGAGAAGGTTGCCACCATGAGGTCAACATCTGTTGACTTTGAAAATGATAGGGAGTACTTTGCATTTGAGATAATTGCTGTTTATGAAGGGTGTTTTTTTTAATATACTCATAAAATTACAAATTCATAACAGATGAAAGAGTTTTTAAAAAGATTATTGGGTTCCCCCCTTTCTTTCTGATACACAAAGTATAGATCCAGCCCACATAGCATGTAGGTTAATAGAGGTGCGAGAAAATAGTTGGATGCAATCATATCTGATTATGGGCTTGTCTGGGCCAGCACATTTTTTGCCTTGAGTTTCCCACATTAGTATGCAATTAAGGAACAAGAAGTTTAATGGCATTAATGATTGGTACTCAAAATCCAAAAGTGCTAGATCCATCAAAAAAATGGAATTCAGTGCCAAACCCTCCCTAGTATGATTTTTCTTGCATTTTTTTTTTTACTCCCACTCCAGAGTCACTATAGTGACTCCTCTTTTCTTTGATGTAGAGAAGTCAATCAACTCAATTCCAAAGCCTTGGTGTGATACTAAGCATTGTCATGTGGAATTATTTGCAAAGTAGCGAAGTGTAAGTTATATCATCTGGCTATTATTTTGCTATTACTCACTTAACAGAGGGGGGAAGAGGCTCATAAAAGCTGTCATTATCCAAAATGAAACACAGCTAGGTACAAGTAGTATTTCAGGGACAAGAAAATAGCTAGATGAGATTGAATAGTATTTATTCCCTGCATTGCATGCTGCGTTCTTTTTGTCTTACACCTGAATCATTGCTGCTCATATATATATATATATTTCTACTGCCATAAGTGGCAACATAAAAGGTATCCTTCAGGATGATTCACTTCAAATCTCCCCTTTTCCAGACAATTAATTTTTCTTCTCCTCACACATAGTGGAAACATAACCAACATGGAGGTCACATTTGTGAACAGGCTGCAGATATGCTGTGCCCTGTGATCACTAAGCTGTTGCACGAAAGTTAAAACTGTAGCTATCAGCTTTGGGAGAACTGATTATCAGCTTTTATGCCACATGAGCTGAGGGTGGCTCCTTACATCTTGACCAGAGAGAGAGAGAAAAACCAACTGAATAAAATATGGTGGGCTGAATTTGCACTAAAAGATGATGGGGATCTTGCAAGGTTTCCCCCCCTTTTCTTTCCTTACTCATGGTCCCTCGGTAGGACACATGATCACTCCAGCATGAGCAGCTATCTGCACATGGAGTGTTAAAAGTAGGGTATTAATTACATGTTTCTGCATACCATAAATTCTGCTGTTCTACAAGGAAGAACACAGGTCAGGTGACACACATTCATGCTTCACATTGGCTCTTAACAGACATTGGCTTGGAACCTGAGATCACATGAGCAGTGGAGAAGGAACCCTCTCCATCACCCGGAGCAGGACGCCGAGGGGCAGGGCGAACTGCATGGTGATGCATGTGCGATGACCGTACGGACTGCACATGCGTCACGTCCGTATGGACTGTGCATGCACGGCAGCCAGTGTGGACGCCGTGCGGACGCGACGCAAGCAGCGCCCACACTAACTGTGTGTATGCCCTCCACCACGCTACAGCTGGGGGGAGGCAGCAGGCCATCTTGTCATACAACTCCCCCTCCGCCCCCCCTTCATACACCCCTGCGCATGAGCAGAACTCTGCTCTTGGGACTCTCCCACTAGTGGAATGGCAGAGGAGCTTTTCCATTCTCAGGTCAACTCATAATCCAAACCAGTATGTGAGCAAATGATATACAGTGGTACCTTGGGTTAAGAACTTAATTTGATCTGGAGGTCCGTTCTTAACCTGAAACTGTTCTTAACCTGAAGCACCACTTTAGCTAATTTGGGACTCCCGCTGCTGCTGCACCGCCGCCGCACAATTTCTGTTCTCATTCTGAAGCAAAGTTCTTAACCTGAGGTACTATTTCTGGGTTAGTAGAGTCTGTAACCTGAAGCGTCTGTAAACTGAAGCGTCTGTAACCCGAGGTACCACTGTACCCAGTGCAAATGCGTACTGATACAGTACAATTGGGGGGAAAGCTCACATATCAACAGAGTCTATGAGAAGGGTATGCATAAATCCTATCAGCTCTGAACACTGGTCATGCTGCCTGAGCATGATGGGACTTGGAGTCCAACGACATCTGGAGGGCCACAGATAACCCAACCCTGGTGCAAGCCATTCAGCAACTTAAATATTACTGACAACACAATGATAAGTTACAGTAAAATAGTGAAAGGGTTTTTCCTTGCTCTGTTTAAAGTTTTCATTTAATAAAGTTCTTCTGAGTGAATTGTTTACGAGATTCAACATTACGAGAATGCAATTACTTTGTACCTAGGAATTTTTAGCTGCCAAGTGAGTTTATGGCATTTAACCATATTACTTTATGGGCAGCTTAAAATAGACTGCTAAATGTGCATGCACAGTTTTTCACAGTGCTCAGTTCTTACAGTGCATTTTTGTCTCCACTCGCCGCCCATCTCATCCATATTGCCAATGAACATATGTGCAGATTGCTGAAACTTTGCTAAAGCATTCTTCATCCAAATGTGTGCCTAACTGCAAGAAAACAACATTTGGAAATTCAAAAATAAAACAGGGGGGAATTCCTAATGTGTCGATTCCAGTTTGGAAACAAGACCAAGTAATTTGTAACTGCAAAATGCAGGGAGAAACTTGGATGCACAAAATTTCAGAAGAAGGTGTCTTTCTCCCTTGTGCTTTCCAATTTATTTTCAATTCCATGAGTCTGAGGCAAAGTCAGCATGCTGTGTCTTGATGATTGCTCCTTGATTGACCTGGCTCTCATTGTTTTGCTTTGTGGCAATCATAACCTTAACGTTATGAGGAACGCAAGGAAAAAACCCAAGTGTCAAATCAAGCCAGCTCCTGAAACATTTGGCACTTCTCAGTTATTAGAGTTTGTTTGTTTTTAGAGCAGCATGAGGCAATCTGTAGTTATTTAAAACGGTTTGAAGACATCCATGGATATTTGTGTTTTGTTTGCTTCTCATTGAAAAACCCTCATTGAAAAATCAGGAGAAATAGTCCACACACACACACACACACACACACGAGCATTCCCCACAGACTATAAATAGAACAACACATGGTAGATATGGAGTATGAAAGTTCCACATTCCCCAAGGGGGATTTCCTGCCCTACAAGGTGAATACCACTGAGCTCCTGTAACAAAGGACATTCTTTTCCTGAAGTGGATGGTAAAATTGTAAAGCTCCAGGACACTACACATCAGGTGAACTTGAAAAGGTTAGAATAGTCATTACTTGTATTCTTGTTCTTCCTTCTGCAGTCCTCCCCTGCCCCCTCCTTGTTACAATGTAAGGATTTAGCATTTTGTTTTCACATCAAATGATGATCAAGAAAGTGCACTCTGTCTGCTGTGTTTGTTCATGCATTTCATGTGCCTTTTTTATTTATAAAAAAAGGTGAGTCTTTTATTTTAGGGGTTACCGGGTTTTTACTTAACGTATAATGCCAAAGAAAACAAAACAGGTTGGACCTGCAACAAAATGTTGCAGTTTGGAGTGATCCTGTCCTCTTCAGGATTTCCTGGACACACTGTTACATTCTATCCCTCCGCAGATTTCCATTCCCGCCTCCAACATTCAGACAGTATTCTGTGCCGTCTGAGTATGCTCCATTCTAATCAGATTGTTTTGCAACCAGCCCAATTTTCCTTTTCTTCTTAAAAGATTTTTGCATGTATCAAAAGAAGGGATTCTGCTTCAGCACAAGTGGAAGAAGAGTGCTGCCAACTTCCCAGGAGAACATATTTTAAATGTATTTATTTATTTCCATTATGAATTGCTTTCTTGCAGTCCATGGGACTCTCACGAGTCTCCTCCAGCACCATAATTCAAAAGCATCAATTCTTTGGCAATGGGCCTTCTTTATGGTCCAGCTCTCACTTCCATACATCACTACTGGGAAAACTATAGCTTTAACTATACGGACCTTTGTTGGCAAGGTGATGTCTCTGCTTTTTAAGATGCTGTCTAGGTTTGTCATCACTTTTTCCCCAAGAAGCAGGCGTCTTTTAATTTCGTGGCTGCTGTCACCATCTGCAGTGATCATGGGGCCCAAGAAAGTGAAATTTCTCACTGCCTCCATTTGTTCCCCTTGTATTTGCCAGGAGGTGATGGGACCAGTGGCCATGATCTTAGTTTTTTTTTTTTATGTTGAGCTTCAGACCATATTTTGGGAGTGCCTGGCGTGCTCTGATCCATGGGGTCATGAAGAGTTAGACATGACTAAACGACTAAATAACAAAATGTGTTGAAGCAGTTTAACAATAAAAACCAGCAATAAGAATATATATATATATATATATATATGGCTTCAAGCTTCTAAGATACCCTTTGTCCCTAACATTCTTCTTCAAACAAGTAGTTCAGATTTGAACTAAAACAAATCATAACCAATATGGCATCCATAGTTTCCTGCAGCTGCTATGCTGGCTACCAATATGAACTACCCAAATTGTGTCTTCCCCATTAAGGAACATATTAACTAATTCCCACCCTCCTGTGCTTCTGTTACTTGTTACGTATTCATCATAATCGGCATAACAAGAAGCTATTACTGACCCGGATTAAAAATGGTTTAAAAATGTTGTTGAGTAATGAAAGCAAATGAACAACAAATCACAATCAGAAAGCCACATTTAGCTGATTTGTGCCTCTACTCCAAATACTAGCAAATGCTTCTTTTCTAATCCTCCTCCTAAAAGAAAAAGAAAAACAATTCTTTTTTAAACCCTGAAAGGAAACTGTGTGATCTCCATGTCCTCTTTGTTGTGTTGCCCATCATTAGTATATCTTCATTTTTAAAAAAAATATTATAAAAATGGAAAGTGTTTTCCCTGCTTTCCTTACATTTTTTTTTTCTATGAGAAGTCAGCATCACTAATTCATGTGAGCTGATAATCATGTTACAGGTTGGTTTAATGAGATTAGTGCTTTTGTAATTATTATGGTAATACACTGCCTCTGATTTGTACATAGTTCTCTTCTATTAATTAGTTTGTGATTGCTTAGCTATAATTTAGTTTGTCTCATGGCCTAAGTTTATTATACCAAGTCATGTATGTATTAACTCTTACTGCCTGAGGATGATGCAGTTGCAGGAGCATCCCGGGAGCAAGGTGCCTTGGGAAATGTTCACTAAGGCTCCTGAGATTACCCAGGGGCCTTGGGAAATTGCAAATATCGCTGGTGCCTTGCTGCAGCTTCCACAAAGGGCTTAGCACCAGTCATCTCACAGCCTTCCTCTCTTGTTTTGGAGAACGGGAATTGGCAGCACTTGAAGGTCCATGAGAGAAGATTATTATTATTATTATTAATTTGCATTTTATTTATTTGTTAACATTCTTATATTACATCGGTAAATGTTGTCATGTTACATTACAGGACTTACTATAATAATTTCCAACATGTATACAAAAATTATATACAAATTTTATATACCTAGTAAGAAAATGAAACAAAAAAAAAAAAAAAAAGAACAGAGAAAAAACAAAAACAATTCCCCCCCAAATCATATACCTACATCCTAGATTTCCTGTCTATCCCATTGTATATTCCTTTTTTACCACTGAATGTATTCTTATTATTGTATATTTCTTTACATTTTATATAATACATTCCTATATCAATATGTGCTCTTATTGTCTTATTTCTCAACTCAGTCTCACTCCAACGTCAATCAAATGCTAGGATAGATAGTGAACCTTTACTGTATTTTTGAGCATATGTTTTATATCTATCCCACTTTTCCATGAATTTTTGTTTTGATTTCCTCTCAGGGTATTTGTTAACTGCTCCATTTCAGCAAATTCTTGTAACTTGTAATGCTAGTCCATTATTGTCGGGGCTTCTTGTTTCTGGTCCATGAGAGAAGATTAGATGGAGCTGTTTGGGTCCTGTCGCACTATACTGTGAAATGGGTTTCAAATAATATGACCCCCTGACTCCCTCCCACCTAGTTATTTTGGAAAATAATTTGTTTTAGCCAAGCTTCTTTCTGAACGGAGGTTACAGTGGGTGTCTCACCATCCCTAGGAATTTCACGGTGCATCCCTGTGGTTGGTAACTGGATAAGTGCATGAATATTATGAATGGAGAAGGCATTTAAAGACCAGAACTTTAACAAAGAATGGGGGGGGGTCGTAATTTATCTTGGAGACCACTGTAAGCAGATGAAAACTTTAGCAGGACTACAATAACACTTGTAATGTTGCAGGTCTATTTTAACATTCTGTTGGGAGCTGCCCAGAGTGGCTGGGGAGACCTGGCCAGATGGGTGGGCTATAAGTAATAAAATTATTATTATTATTATTATTATTATTGGAAAAGATGCAGTAGAAAACGTTTAATAATAGGACCCATGGAGGGAAGGTGGGAAGTCCAGAGATCTGAAGGAATCTGGAAATGTGGAAGTGCATGATGGTATTGCTACCATTTTATACTTGTAAAACCAAATAAAAATTATTTCAAAAATGCAGAAAGCACTCTATCACATGTGGCTTGCTATTTTACTAAAAATAATTTATTAAATTTCTATGCTGCCCTTCCTTATGAGATCCCAGGGCAGGTCACATAATAAAACACAAGATAAAACACAAGTAAACAACTAAGCCGAAACAACAATACAATTACTTGCCCACAGACACATTTCAAAGGCTGTAGGATATTAGTCAGCCAAAGAGGAAAGTTTTTGCCTGGCGCCTAAAAACATATAGTGTAGGCACCAGGTGAATTTCCCTGGGGAGAGCATTCCACAAACCACAGATGTTAGCAATGACTTTTTTTGCAGGACCTTTTTCACGAGTGTGTGTTTGTATGTGTAGAAGAACTAGACAGCCAAGAGTAGAATCTGAGTTTGTCATCTTTAGTTAACTGGCTGCCTGCCATCTCACTCCAGGCCACTTCTGAGAGAGTGTGGCATCTGAGGACACTGTTACTTGAGGCAGGCAGCCAGAGAGTAGGAAGGCTAATACATTTCGCAACACACACACACACACACACACACAGAGTCTTCCAGGAAGATTAAGAAGCATATCGCTTTCCTCACTGATAAGATAGATAAATTCTGCATGAGTATCCTTTTATGAGGTGGGAAATAAATATTTCTCCTTGGGAGGGTTGGCTCTGCACATGCTCAGAAGTGCTTAGCATTACGTAGAAAGAAAATGGATGGAAACAAAGTGTGGCAACCTTGACTAGACGTTTCCTTTCATCTGGAACATTAACTTATAGCTCTAAGCTGCAGCTCGGGATGGCAAATCAGTCTACTTTTCTGTTGTTTTTACCCGTTTTCATCCATAAGTGTATCGCAGCCCAATTCCATATTGCTATTTTAATTGAATGCGTATATAAGAAGGCTGATCGCCGAAGAATTTATGCTTTTGAATTCTGGTGCTGGAGGAGACTCTTGAGAGTCCCATGGACTGCAAGAAGATCAAACCTATCCATTCTTAAGGAAATCAGCACTGAGTGCTCACTGGAAGGACAGATCCTGAAGCTGAGGCGCCAATACTTTGGCCACCTCATGAGAAGAGAAGACTCCCTAGAAAAGACCCTGATGTTGAGAAAGATGGAGGGCACAAGGAGAAGGGGACGACAGAGGACGAGATGGTTGGATAGTGTTCTCAAAGCTACCAGCATGAGTTTGACTAAACTGCGGGAGGCAGTGGAAGACAGAAGGGCCTGGCGTGCTCTGGTCCAGGGGGTCACGAAGAGTCGGACACGACTAAACGACTAAACAACAACAAATACCGTATTTTTCGTCCCATAGGACGCTCCGTCCCATAGGACGCACCTAGTTTTTTGGGGGGGAAATAAAGGGAAAAAAAATTTCCTTTATTTTCCCCCCAAAAGCAGGTCCGGGAAACCCAACCAGGTCGAGGAACAGCGGGGTGGCGGCGCTGCGCCTCCCTGCTGTCCCCCGAGCTTGTGGGGCTGGCCAATGTCTGCCTGGCGTGAGGGGCGCCCCTCGCGCCAGGCAGCAGGCTGCTATCTGCAGCGTGGGGAGCGCTGCGGGGAACTCCTGCAGCGTTCCCCATGCTGCGGGTGTCTGCCTGGCACGAGGGGCGCCCTGAAGCAGAGCGCCCCTCGCGCCAGGCAGCAGGCTGCTATCTGCAGCGTGGGGAGCGCTGCGGGGAACTCCTGCAGCGTTCCCCATGCTGCGGGTGTCTGCCTGGCGTGAGGGGCGCCCTGAAGCAGAGCGCCCCTCGCGCCAGGCAGCAGGCTGCTATCTGCAGCGTGGGGAGCGCTGCGGGGAACTCCTGCAGCGTTCCCCATGCTGCGGGTGTCTGCCTGGCGCGAGGGGCGCCCTGAAGCAGAGCGCCCCTCGCGCCAGGCTGCAGGCTGCTATCTGCAGCGTGGGGAGCGCTGCGGGGAACTCCTGGAGGGCTCCCCACGCTGCGGGTGTCTGCCTGGCGTGAGGGGCGCCCTGAAGCAGAGCGCCCCTCGCGCCAGGCAGCAGGCTGCTATCTGCAGCGTGGGGAGCGCTGCGGGGAACTCCTGCAGCGTTCCCCATGCTGCGGGTGTCTGCCTGGCACGAGGGGCGCCCTGAAGCAGAGCGCCCCTCGCGCCAGGCAGCAGGCTGCTATCTGCAGCGTGGGGAGCGCTGCGGGGAACTCCTGCAGCGTTCCCCATGCTGCAGATGTATGCCCGGCGCGAGGGGCGCTCTGCTTCAGGGCGCCCCGCCCGCCGGGCTGCAGGCTGCTATCCGCAGCGTGGGGAGCGCTGCAGGGAACTCCTGGAGGGCTCCCCACGCTGCAGGTGTCTGCCTGGCGTGAGGGGCGCTCTGCTTCAGGGCACCCCTCGCGCCAGGCGGCAGGCTGCTATCCGCAGCGTGGGGAGCGCTGCAGGGAACTCCTGGAGGGCTCCCCACGCTGCGGGTGTCTGCCCGGCGCGAGGGGCGCTCTGCTTCAGGGCGCCCCACCCGCCGGGCGGCAGGCTGCTATCCGCAGCCTAGACATCCCTGCGGGACCTCCTGCAGGGCTGCCTAGGGTGCGGATGTGTTCCCCAAGCGCCGGGCGCTCTGCTTTCAGGGCGCCCGACGCTCCGGGAAGCAGGCTGCTATCCGCAGCCTAGACATCCCTGCGGGACCTCCCGCAGGGCTGCCTAGGCTGCGGATGTCTTCCTGAAGCCTGGAGAGCGAGAGGGGTTGGTGCGCACCGACCGCTCTCGCTCTCCACGCTTCAGCGAAAGCCTGCATTCGCCCCATAGGACGCACCCAGATTTCCGCTTCATTTTTGGAGGCGGAAAAGTGCGTCTTATAGGGCGAAAAATACGGTATATTTGGATTTTATATTTCAATTCATACTTTTAAACAGTTTCCCATGCAGAAAAAACCCACCATTTTAAACCTATTTTAATACTTAAAATAATAATAATGAGCTAGAATATTCAGAAAGTGTACAGACCAGCAGAACCAACATTCTGATCCACCTACTTCTAGACCGAGATGATGAGGTTGGTTCATATCAGAATTCTCCAGGGATTAATTCCTCAAGCATCCTATACAAGTAGCCCCTTATTCCCTTTCTTTCTAAGTACTGTAGGCCAGCTAAATGAAGAGAGTGTTATGTCAAAATCGTGTTCCCTCTATTGTGGTCATGTCAAATGCCACGGCTGCTGTGTTTGCCAACATTCTTCACCTTTGAAGATACCTGTGAATCACCAGCCACAGGGAACAAAAAACGTTAAGGGCTTTTGCCAGTTGCAATAGCCATCCTGGGAGTATGTGATGGTGCGCTTATATAATTAGCTTTATGCAGGGAGCAAATAAGCAGACCTCCGAAGTCAAGGTCGCTGAAGATAAAAGCAAAATCAGAAACAGTTCCTACGGAAGGCTCATGGAGTGCTAACTTTTCTAGGATAAATGTTATTTTGAAAGTGGTTTCAAGTTGTTTGTAATCAAAAACCTGCTGGTGCTGCTCAACTAGAACTACATTAAAAAATGGAAAGCATAATGCTGGTGGTCAACAAACGAGGTTTAAAAACTGCCTCAAGGCAAATTTCAAACAATGTGGTATAAACATCAACAATTGGGACAGACTTGCCTGCGAGAGCTCCAGTTGGAGAACAGCCTTTATCAAAGGTGTCATGGGCTTTGAAGACACTTGAACTCGGGACGCAAGGGAGAAATGTGCCAAGAGGAAGGCACGCTTGGCAAATCCACACCGTGATCAACTCCTGCCAGGAAACCAATGCCCCCACTGTGGAAGGACATGTGGATCCAGAATTGGCCTCCACAGTCACTTATGGACTCATTGTTCAAACGGTGTTAATGGAAGACAATCTTACTCTGCTATGAGAAGAAGAAGAAGAAGAAGAAGAAGAAGAAGAAGAAGAAGAAGAAGACATGAATCTAGATCTGAAGGGGCTTGTGAGATAGTTCACAGACAGGAACTGCTCACCACAACTACAGGAAAAAGGAGGAGGAAGTGTGTCATGTGTGTGGCCTGTCATTTTAGAAGACATGCCTGATCTGTAATGGAACGTCCTTACCATCTCTTCTGTGTGGAAACCAGTTGGAGTCTTAGACTTGCCTGAATAGCTAGCCCTAGCTGCTATGCCATACAATCCAACATTATTTCTCCGATGAAAATAGGGATGTCTATATTATTATTATTATTATTATTATTATCATCATCATCATCATCATCATCATCATCATCATCATCATCCCACCCATCTGCCTGGGTTACCCAATCAACTCTGGGCGGCTTCCAACACATATAAAAACATAATAAAACATTAAACTTTAAAAAACCCTTCCCTATCCAGATGTCTTCAGATGTCTTCTAAAGGTGGTATGGTTACTTATCTCCTTGGCTCAGGGGTTACATAACTCCAACATTTGTCCGATGAAAATAGGGATGTCCTAAAGAGAAGCAGGAGATTCTGGGATCAAATCAGAAATCAGGACAGCTTCTGCAACTGTGGGGTTGTCCCTGGAGAATGGGGACACTGGGAGGTCGGCTATGCTGATTTGTCGATGCATCATTTACCAATAAGTGCACCCACTGATGTTATCTTGACTCCTGCTGCTTCCTGGCCTTGGGGCAGACCCATAGCAAGGTTTCTTCACACAGTAGCTACTCTTCCTAAACCTGTGGGATACTACAAAGGGGAAGCACAACATGACCTACAACAGTTGGGAACGGGTGTTGGAAGCAGATGTAGAATATACATTCAGCAGAAATGTAACCTAAAATCTGGGCACAAGGACTGATCTGTGGAATCCCTGCTTTGGTTTTTATCCCATTTGTAACCCTAGCAGAAACACGGTGTCCATGAAGTATGGCTATTGAGCCGTGCTGATTAAGGAACACAGCCTTGGCTATCAGGACATCCCTTTATCTCTGACTACTGGCTGGCAGAGAATGACTGGGGATGGATCACTCCTTTCTACACTTCATCACTGCTCATCGCTACGTTCTATACTGTTAAAGGAAGTTTCTGCACAAGTAGTCAGCTCTTTAGTGACACAATATTTGGAGAAAGGAAGTGGGGGTGGATGGGGAGGAAGAGGTATCACAAAGTGCTGGTTTTTGTGTGTTGTTTCTCTGTGTGAACTGTAGCACTGATCCCAGCACCTTGATTTTCCATAAGCTAATGCTGATGCTCACAGATGCCAAATAACTGAATTGATGCAGAAGTAAAAATCACCGGTCTCCTGTGGCACTAGTTATAAACAGACGCAACTGTACCATCACAATAATGCATACCCTCCAAGTGTTGGCTCAATCTTCCAGGGACAGTTCCAGAATTACAGAAGCCATCCCGGATTTGAATGTCCCGGTTTTCCTTTTCCTTTCCCTCCAAGTCTCATAGAACAGTTAAAAGTGGTGCCTGGATGTGTGTAGGTGCAAAAATGGAGTCCTGTTGTTACTGGAAATAAAATACCTGCACCAAATGAAGGAAATAGTGGAGCTGGCATACAAAGCCCATCCTATACTTTTGAAGGAAAATGTAACCAATCTACTTTAATTATTTTAGTTGCAATACTTCAGCAGCCAGCCATTTTTTTAGGAAATGTGTGGAGTGTTTATTCCTTTACTGTAAACTGAGCCTTACACGGCAAGCCTTTACGTGTCTACTCAGAAGTAAGTTCCACTGTATTCAATGGAGCTTACTCCCAGGTAACTGGGTAAAGACTGTGAAGTCTTAGACTGCAATCCTAACCATTTTTACTCAGAACACTGAGTTCAATAGGATTTACTCTCTGGTATATTCCTGATCATGCTTACAGTTGTTGCTGTTGCTGTTGCATCCGGCCTTTTTCCCTTACAGGAACTCACAGCAGCTTACAGTTAACCTTTTATTTCATTCCATTTATCTGTTGAAAGTGTTGTACATGATTGCTTCCTTCACACCTTTTTTCTCCACAACCATCCTGTGAGATAGGTTAGGCCAAAAGGTTGTAATTTGGCACAAGGCGACAGATGTTACTGACGCCTCAGAGACCACCGTGTCTGTGGAGACCGGGGCAACCCTGGTTCTGGTGATGTGTCTCCCTTCCCTGGCTCCCATGAGCCTCTCGAAAAAGAGGTGGCGGAAATCACCACAAGCACCTCCCTTGGAATGGCAATGGAACCCACTCGAGAGGTGCCAGAACTGGGTTCTGGCTGGGGGGGGGGGAAGCCCTGTGTTTCTCCCAGTTTTCTACTGTCTCTAAAGACTGCCTACCACTTCTATGGTACAGACAAATAACAGCTGGTTTGATTTTCAGCCAGTTCATTTCAGATTCCTAGCACTGATGTCCTAGAATGTGGTTCTTTGGCACACATCAGCTTCTTCAAATTGGGGGTGGGGGGTGTTGAGGAAAGACCTCCCCCCAAAAAACAATCCCTGCTACACAAAACACCTTACTATTCGGACTAAGCCTATGATTTACAGTGTGTTTATTCCCTATGTAACTGCAGAGAATCCCTCCTTAAAGAATTAATGCTATACACTAAAGTCACTGAACTATATGAAAGCTATAATGCAAAGTGCCCTCTCTAATTACCAGGATGTCATTTATTGAGCCATCTTTTCAGGGCTCTGTAAAATCTCCCTAACCCCCCTTCTGAACACTGTTGTGGACATTTGCTAGCATCACCCTTAATCCTTGTACCTTCGTCAGCCCTGCTCTCCTCTCCCCCCCCCCCACCCCCAAGTCTGAAATGAAATTGAGGCACACCTCCTGACAGCTAGGAGATGTGAAGATCAGGAGTGAGTATAAATCTAATTTCTTCAGAAGTTCTTAAGACTTATATCAACTTGTAAGCCTAAAACATTTTGACAGCCTTGTCCCAGAAAAATATAGGTCTTAAATAGAAAATGGGGAGGAGGGGACCCACCTTAATTACATGGTGGGAAAATACCATACTCAAGGAAATAGATGCTTCCTTTGTGTGATAAACTGACTGCATGCAATGCGTACTAAAGAAACATCACTTTTAATATCGTAAGGAACAAAAAGCTTCATGCTAGGTTATTATCAGTAATCATGCCTTAATGTGGTACTGATAATAGCAACAACCTCAGTCCTTGCAGATAGTTGTAATGATGTTATAAAAGTGGATTTGTTTTCAATTTTGTTGTCACATTTAGAATTTTTGCATTGATATAGATGGTTTGCAGTATAAGGCATCTATTTCAAGCAGTGCTGGATTGCCCAATAGGCAGACTAAGCATATATGTATGGCACCAGCAAAGCAGGGGCACCATATATATATATAGTGGTACCTCTCTAATTACCAGGATGTCGGGTTAAGAACTTAATTCGTTCCGGAGGTCTGTTCTTAACCTGAAACTGTTCTTAACCTGAGGCAACACTTTAGCTAATAGGGCCTCCCGCTGCTGCCGTGTCGCTGGAGCACGATTTCTGTTCTCATCCTGAAGCAAAGTTCTTAACCCGAGGTACTATTTCTGGGCTAGCGAAGTCTGTAACCTGAAGCGTATGTGACCCGAGGTACTACTGTGTGCATATATGGTATTTGGCATTTGATTTTTTAAAATAAAATAAAATACTTGAAGTCATCATCTTGGGGGGGGGGATCAGAACTTTGAGACTTCCTTACAATTCACTAAACACACCTTCTTCATTTTATGGCTCTCCATTTGTTACTTTCCTCCACCAAATACAGGGGGTGTCCTAAAAACATAAGTTGAAAACTGTTTCATTTTTTATTCAGGTAGTTAGCCGTGTTGGTCTGATGCAGTTTTAATTCATTTTTATGTTTCTTATTTTTTTTAGTAATGTTCTTATTTTGAATCACATGTGTGGGGTGTGTAAGTCTTTTCAGTACTTAGGGCCTCAAGAGGTATTTAACCAGCTCTGGTTGCAAAAAGCTATGAGTTGTTGAGAAACTATGCAGCAAATCATCTACCAGGCTGTCTTTATCACCACATCCCCCCCCCATCCCCCAATAACTTTCCTTTTGCCACCTTACACTGAATTTCAGGTTATTCTTCCTTACTTTACCTGTGCTTCCTTTACCTGTGCTTCCAGCTTGGTGCACCGGCAGATGTTTTCTCCAAAAACTTAATAGTATATATTGCCCTTCCCCTAACTTATTTGGCACTGCGTTTCTAGCACAAGATGAACAGATGCCAGGCGTTTTTGAGAACTGGGCTGCTATTTATGCAGAGTTATGTAGTTCTGAGCCTTAACATAGCAACGTTTTGCTTCCCTTCCTGGAAATACTATCTCGCAACCTGTACAAATGTTTTCTGTAATGCTTCAAATACTCATGAGACAGATAAAATTAACCACTGCTACCCAATATGAATGTTACTTTAGCCTCCTTTGGGGCCTGTAGTCATACTGCATTGGGCTCCGGGTTGGTTAAATTTGTGTAGCTAAATAGCTTCATACTAATTAATGACTTGCCTTGGTGACCTCCAGTGTACATTGCATACCACAGAGACTAGTATTAGTAGCTTAGCAGAAATGGTTTTTCTTCTGTTTCATTATTAACACTGTTGCCTCAAGAATGGTTTGTTTCAGCTTTTCAAGTTTCTATGTAAAAAGAATACACTATCTAAGTTTTAAGAAAACTGAAAGTTTATCCCACGCTTCTCTCCAACCATTCTTCATATATTAATAAAACAAGAAATTACATTGGGGGAATTTATCAATGGGGTGGTGGTGAAATTCTCATGAGTGGGATATGTCATTTCTGCTGCATTTTTGAAGTGGCCAGTGTGTATTTATGAGCGTCCCTTCATTCTACAATTCTTTTTTTTTTTAATAATATTTATTAATTTTCCAACAAATTAAACACAAACTACAAAAAACCAAAAAACAACAACACAAAAATACAATACAATACAAAAAAAACTACAAAACACTAGCATACAACTAACAGAACAAAACAAAACCCATTTAAAACACAATCCAATTTCAGTATCTTATCTTTCTTTCACTAATTTCCACGACCTCCTCACACCTCCCTTTTTGTATTCCACTTCTATTAATTGTTTCAGCAATTCCTTTCCATCTTCCTCTGTTTTCTATCCTATAATTATCTTAACACTTTCTAACCTTGTTATTCCCTTTAATGCTCTAATAACCTATTTATACTTAATTCCAGTCTGGAAAAAGACTAGAAGACCTTCATTCTACAATTCAACTCTCTAGTGGTCTGCACTGTGCAGCCTCCCTAGGTACCCAAGGAAATGCAACAAAGGTATTATGGGATTCTAAGGAGGTGCAAGATTCAGAATAGGGTCGTGCTGAAACCTGCCTAACTTTTCAGTGGTTTTCTTCTGTTGCAAAAGAGGCTTTCATTTTTCTGCATCTTTCTAAGTGCACCTTAGAAATTATTTAGAATCCCAGCAGGTGCAAGGCTAAGTTTACCTTACTGTTTGTGAGGTTGCTGTTGGTGGTGTGTCTTTTCTTCTTTCACTTGCACATTTCTCGAGTGCTCAGCACTCACCCTTGCTGCCTGTATTTCTTGATCTGCAAAGGCCCCATATGAGAAGTTACCTCATAATGTCTTCCCTTGAGCTTTAATTGAAGTATGAGGAACAAGAGAGCCTGGCTACTGAGTGCCTGAAACTGGTGTTGTCAATGGTTTTGTTTAAAGGGAAGCCTGCACTGACTTTTTTACAAGTTAAAAAAGGAATTCATTTTTATTTTTTTTAAGAACAGCTGTGAAGCGCTTAATAGGCAGTTCCTCATCACTACCTTCCCATGCTTAAAAGAAATCCCAACTGTGGATGACAGTTGGTTTTCAGGGAGTGCAAGCAGCCAGGAGGGCTGCAGAGTGCAGACCACTGATTTGAAGGAGACTCACAAAGGCCCCTTGGCTACCTTGAAAGTAAGAACACAAAACTAAAACCACAGTGATGCGAATTTTGTGTAAAATTTCTCTTCCCTTTCATAATTTTCCAAATACAGTTCCTTTTCTTAGAAATCATTGGGGAAGGGTTATTTTTTTTTACCTCAGCGCTACTAAGAAATTATACAATGGAAGAGGACACACATAGAGTGGTACCTCGGGTTAAGAACTTAATTTGTTCTGGAGGTCCGTTCTTAACCTGAAACTGTTCTTAACCTGAAGCACCACTTTAGCTAATGGGGCCTCCTACTGCCTCTGCGCCACCGGAGCCCGATTTCTGTTCTTATCCTGAAGCAAAGTTCTTAACCCAAGGTAATATTTCTGGGTTAGCGGAGTCTGTAACCTGAATCGTATGTAACCTGAAGCATATATAACCTGAGGTACCACTGGACAAATATCTTGTAAGATAAGTGCAGACTCTCCTAAAATGAGGATATGGAATAATTTCTTAAGTATTCTGAAAAGTATTCTGCGGGTGGCGGCAGGGGCGGAGACCAACCTCTCTTGCATGAAATGAAGATTATCTAGAAAACTGAGAGCAGGATCTTATAACACAGTGGTCATGTTAAGCCTTCGCAATAGACTTCAGGCTTGAGTACACTCCTCTCTTCCTTCAGCATGGTCATGAGGATGAGATTGGACGGGTGCTCTGGCTTCTGTTATTGAATAACTGCAGTTGAATGTTGCATATGAACCCTAAACCATTGACAATCCTTTGGTTTATTGAAACAAGCCAACTTCATAGCCCACGGTTTGAAACTGGATCATTTAAAAAAACTAGATTAACCGCAGTTCATCAGGTTAAAACAAAATGGCAAACTAGAATTAATCAAAAACAGAAGCAAAAGTTTCTGAGCTCCTTACAGCTGCATTAGAGCTGGAGAAGAGAGAGGTAGAGGCAGTGTGTGAGCTCAAGACTCACTGTAACTCACTCCTGCAATGATAGGTCTGCTTACTGAGACATCTGACTGTAGCTACTGAGCAGTAAAAGTAAAGGTAAAGGTACCCTTGCCCGTACGGGCCAGTCTTGACAGACTCTAGGGTTGTGCGCCCATCTCACTCAAAGAGGCCAAGGGCCAGCGCTGTCCGAAGACACTTCCGGGTCACGTGGCCAGCGTGACATCGCTGCTCTGGCGAGCCAGAGCTGCACACGGAAACGCTGTTTACCTTCCCGCTAGTAAGCGGTCCCTATTTATCTACTTGCTTTCGAACTGCTAGGTTGGCAGGTGCTGGGACCGAACAACGGGAGCGCACCCCGCCGCGGGGATTCGAACCGCCGACCTTTCGATCGGCAAGCCCTAGGCGCTGAGGCTTTTACCCACAGCGCCACCCGCGTCCCTAGCTACTGAGCAGTATCCTTTTGCAATTATATTTTAATAAATGGGTGATAGTCAACTAAGCCATATTCAGAGTAGATCCATCAGAATCAACAAAGTTAATATACTTAAATCCATTGGTTTCAGTGGTCTAGTCTAAATATATCAAATGCCACTGCCTCTGCCCAAACCAACTACTGTCCGGTGACCTCCGGGCTGAATTATTATTATTATTATTATTATTATTATTAATACCCCACCCATCTGCCTTCCAACAAAATATTAAAATACAGTAGTCTGTCAAACATTAAATGCTTCCCCAAACAGGGTTGCCTTCAGATGTCTTCTAAAAGTCTGGTAGTTGTTCTCTTTGACATCTGGTGTTCCATAGGGCGGACACCACCACCAAGAAGGCACTCTGCCCGGTTCCCTGCAACTTCGCTTCTTGCAGTGAGGGAACCTCCAGAAGGCCCTCAGCGCTGGACCTTAGTGTCCGGGCAGAATGATGGGGGTGGAGACGCTCCTTCATCCTGTGTGTTTAAATGGTATTCTGCCACATTTAGTTATTCTGCACTACTAAATTCAAGTGGATGTTATTTTTCTGCTATCCCCCTTCCTCTCTGAAATTTCTGCTATTTTTTTTTGCTTGTGTTGTTCTTGCTTGTTTTGTGCTTTGGTGTTGTTTCCCACCAAAGTTCCAGCTTCTGTAGTGCTTTTGCTTTTAATGGAGATGATTCCAAAATGGTTCTGAAGAAGCTAGGATATATGGGGGAAATAGCCTTTCAGTTCCCATAGCTTTTAACATCAGTGTGCAATTTAATTTTGATTCGTGAACCGCAAATCCAGCTGCTTTGTAAGTGCATGCACATAAGTTCATTAGTGCTAATCCCTTCCTCTCATGGGAGGGAGCTGTCATTGAATGCTTTGTAACTATGTGACTGGAAGACCTCCAGATCAAGCAGCTTTTTGTTTTGCAAGTGTTTAAGTCGGCCACCTCTACCGCTTCTTGCAGATAACTTTATGTGATTGACATTCCCCCACCCAGATCTAAAACGTGTTCCGCGGTGCCTTTGTTTCAGGAGGGGAGGTGGCTGTCGTAGTTTTTAAAAACTGCAGTTCCTCCACCTCCACATATTTTCCATGCAGCATTGTGAGAATACTTTTGAGTCATGGGAAAGAAGTGTGGAAGCAGACACACACACACACACACACACCAGTTTAGTACACCCTGGAGAGGGGATTTCACTCTGGAAATCTGATTCTGCCCCCTACTCCTTAAGCCGGTTCTCTTTGATAACTATTGCTGACTCAGATTCTCATTGAGCCAAATGGACTTTGCTCATCACTATTTGATTCTGTTAGAATATACGGGCCAGGTGGATTACGAGTTTGTAATGCTGAGCTGAAAGTTCTTAATGGAACTCTTTTTGTTTAAGATTAGATGGGGGGAATTCAGTGACCTGTGAGTTTGGAAATAGCAATTTCACAGTATGGTTAGTGGGGACCAGAGGCTTACCAGCTATTGGTATTGGCAGCTTTTATTCTTTTTCGGAAAAGAATTGACACTGCAAGGGGCAGCAGTGGCAGACCTGCTCATGATAGCTATGTCCTCTCCAACTCATACCAGAGGCGGAGGAAGGGGGATGCGATGGGAGTGGGTCACCCCAGATATCACCACTGAGGGGGGGTGACAAAATGCCGGGTGGCACTCACCCACCGTGGGGCCTGCAGCACGCCCGAGCCATGCGTCTCTGCTGGGAGTGACGCAGTGGCTTGCGTGCCCGCAGGCTCTGTGCTGCCCCAAACAGTCTGCCCACCACCTCCCCCTCAGCTGTAGGGCGGCTGAGTGGGAAGAGGCTGGCAGACACCATGGAGGCCCTGCGCAGCATCCTGCCCTCGCTGGCCCCGCCCCTGTGGGTAGCTGACCCCCCCTATGGGCAGCTGGCCCTGCCCCCAGATGCAGGGCACACTTGCTTCCCCAGGTGCCTGATCACCTTTCTCCGCCGCTGGCTCACACACACACTTAGTGGTGACCCAAAAAGCACGCCGTCATTTACTAACTCTGACTCCCACCTCCAAAAACATCTCTGAAACACACCGCCCACAGCTATACAAAGTGCGGCATTTGTAATTTATTTATGTAAAGGATTTTTACACCCTTCCTCCTTAATCTTGAATGTTGAGTTATATAATATCTAATCCTTGTCGTCTTGGATATTTGATCTCTAATGTGTCTTTTTTTAGAGCATGCATATCCCATTGGAACAAAAACACGAGCTCTCAGTGTAAACTCGCATCTATTTTTGTTTCATTCCACCCTTTTCTGCCCGATCTCCAAGTTCTGTTAGAGCAAGTCACCAAGCCCCATTGTGATTCTGAGAAGCAATTTGTACAAGTGAAAGAAGAAAGAACGTTCACATCTTATCATTTATCTTTCCCCCATTCAAACAGGTTTCCCTTGATTGCCATATAGAAGAAGTACTGAGGCAAATTTTAGCATTATGCTAATAACCACACTTTAGATCTCCCAGTTGCTCTAGAGACAGTGCTGAGCACTTAATAAGTAGAAACCAAAGGACTTTCCCTGAAAGCGTTCCTTGTTAGCTTAATAGTAACATATTCCTACTGCATAATTCTTCATTTGCATGGAGCAACGTCTGTCTGAGCAGTTTTCTGAATAAGTATAATCTATGATATTATATTTAGTTCAATGAGCCACCGGCTATTAACATGCACTATGATGCATTCCTAAGCTTCTCTTGGGTCTCCAACTCACCATGTAGCGCTGCAAATAAGAGAATGGAGCAGCAGTTAGTCAGCTGTGATGGAGTCTGAAGTCTCAATGGCTTTAATGAAAAGATCATTCAATCAACTGTGGCCAATGGAGCAACTCAACAGTTTGAACCATGGGTAGGCAACCTAAGGCCCGGATGCAGCCCATTCACCTTCTCAATCTGGCCCATGGACGGTCTGGGATTCAGCGTGTTTTTACATGAGTAGAATGTGTCCTTTTATTTAAAATGCATCTCTGGGTTATTTGTGGGGCATAGGAATTCGTTCATATTTTCCCCCCGAAACATAGTCCGGCCCCTAACAAGGTCTGAGGGACAGTGGACCGGCCCCCTGCTGAAAAAGTTTGCTGACCTCTGGTTTGAACCAATAGCCATTGCTACAAGGCAATTGGGAGGAGGGAATTCTTGTTTTGCCAATGGGGGTGGAGGCTCCTAGGAGCCAAGGCACTGTGACTTTCCCTCCCACAATCTTTTTTTTTTTAAGTAGCTGGGCCTCAATCCTCAATGTTCAGAGAGCCCCCTGCTCAGCGTAGTGTGTGGAGCCCCTCAAACGTCCAATCATGTTATCTCATGCTGTCCTTTGCCTTCACTTGCACATACCAGTGCTTACCGTGAGGGTTGCCAGGTGAGGTCCTGCAGGCACAATGTACCACCTGTGGCACCTGCAAAAAGCAAATATCCCCTCAACAATTTTACAGTGCACAAGAGGCTTTTTACCTTTCCCTCCCAGTTCCTGCTTGCACTGACTCAGCCTCCACTACACTGAATGTTAAACAACAACAACTTCTTCTTCTTTCTTCTTCTTCTTCTTCTTCTTCTTCTTCTTCTTCTTCTTCTTCTTCTTCTTCTTCTTCATTACATTTCTATACAGCTTTATATTTTAAAGGGGGGGTGGTGGATCTCAAAGGATTCCCAGGACTGGACCCCCGCCTGTTAATGAACAAGGGAGAGGTGCAAAGAGCTTCTCTTTGTGAATGAGTGCAGTGGTGGAGAATACAGATGCCCGCATTAATGGAGCAGAATTTTTTGAACGTGTCTGCCATTTTTCTGCTCTTACAAATCTGAGAGCCATTCTGTGTAATGCCATGATCCTATATTAGTTATTCTGTGACTGGGGCTCACAGCACTTTCTCATAATCCCAAGTAAAAAAAAGGTAAAGGTAAAGGACCCTGGACAGCTAAGTCCAGTCAAAGGCAACTGTGGGGTTGCAGCGCTCATCTCGCTTTCAGGCTGAGGGAGCGGGCGTTTGTCCACAGACAGCTTTCTGGGTCATGTGCCCAGAATGACTAAACCGCTTCTGGCACAAAGGAGCACTGTGATGGAAAACAGAGCACATGGAAACGCTGTTTACCTTCCCGCCACAGCGGTACCTATTTATCTACTTGCACTGGCATGCTTTTGAATTGCCAGGTTGGCAGGAGCTGGGACAGAGCAATGGGAGTTCACCCCGTTGCGGGGATTCAAACCGGCAACCTTCTCATCGGCAAGCCCAAGAGGTTCAGTGGTTTCCCAAACGTACTTACTGGCCCCAAAAGGTTGGCAACCGGTGATTTACCTTAAGAACTAGGAACTTCATATATATTCCAGCTTCTATCAATAACTTTGGCCCACCTGGTGAGCTACTTCTGAGGCAGTATGAGGTGGATTAGATAACAAAAATTGATGGCCTCTGGAAAGACGCACAAAGCTTCCATACATTTCCTCCTTCAGGAGAAGGTGGCAGGCTGCTGTCCCTGCTGAGAGTCCCAAGGCTTGGTATTTACAAACTTACAGCTAGAGATCAGTTCAATAGCACATCAGAAAGGATGCACTCTCATTCCCCTGAGCCAATGCTAAGCTGATCTTTCACTAGGGAGGTTTTGTGGCTGCCATCACTGCATCTGCCCTTTGTCCCTCACATAAGAAACACTGCCCGTTTTTCTCATCATCGTGCCTTTGGGGCTAATCCGGATAATCAGTGCTAGCCGGTAGCAATTGGTAATACACTGGCTGTTCACAATGACTTAATAACAAAACATAATGGCTTCAAAACTCGTTGAGATTATCAGGATGTTGTTATACCAGTTTCTGGATAACGTAAATGTGTATCTGAAACTGACCTTAGAGAGGCAGCAGATAAGGAGCATGTAGATAAGGACAGTAGATAGATCATTCCTTATATTGGATGCAGCGTTTTCTCCACTGTGCATTACATTCCTTTTAAATATGTATGCTAAAAATAATCTTATGGTTTTTATAGCCCTTAGTTCCCTCCCTTATCCAGTGATCCATGCATATTGTACATTCTTGGCCACTGAGCACTACAGACATTGAAGTAAAACCTAATGAATGTATCCTTATCACTGAAGAAATGGATGGGTAATATACTTCATGAAAAGCACTGTGAAGGTTGCATTAATTTTATTTTTATTTCTCTTTGCCTCTCCCCCTCCCACCCACCAGAAGAGGAGTGACCCAGTTTGTAGTCAGATCAGCATTTCCTAATTACTGTACTTGTCTAGCCTGATTGATGGTGCAAATACTCCAGCCTCACAAACTCCCCTGAATTTGTCTTCCCGCTGAATTACTGCATCAACATTAAACACATAATAAAACAAAGCTCTGTTCTGAAGCAGTCTCAAGTAAATGAAGTGATAGGAAAATGTCTCATTTGGGAAGAAATAGCGTAGGTGAAATCATATATTTTACTAAACCAGCACGGGCCCTGATCCTAAGTATGTCTGTTTAGGAGATTAGTCTTATCGGTTTCAGTGAGGCTTACTTCCAAGTAAGAAGGGTGTCACAGGAGCAGTGGCAGAGGAACCTTCTCCGGCACTCGGGGTGGGATGCCGAGGGATGGTATAAACCATCTGGCGGCACATGCACAACAGCCGTACGGACCATAGCTGTCAACTTTTCCATTTTTTAAAGGGAAATTCCCTTATTCCGAATGGGAATCCTTGCAAGAAAAAGGAAAGGTTGACAGCTATGGTATGGACTGCGTACGTGTGGCAGCCCATATAGTCACCGTGCGAGTGGCAGCCCGTACGGATGCCCATATGGACACCACGTGAGCGGCGCCCATACTAATTACACATGCGCCCTCCGCCACTCTACAGCTGAGGAGAGGCAGTGGGACATCTTGTCACACACCCCAGAGTGGTGCCTGGGGTGGACTGCCCCCTCCGCCCCCCTTCGTACGCCCCTGCACAGGAGCCCAAGGTCCCGTATTTTCCATCAATTTGTAGTCAAGCCAAATGCCTCCAGGAAATGCACAAGCAGGGCATATGGGTTGTGAACCTCAGGCCAGTGGGCCTAATGTGGCCATCCAGGCCTCTCTGTCTGGACCTCAAGACTTTCCCAGGCCTTGCCACTCATTGATCATGTTTCACACTCTCCTTCAGCGTCTTTGCCTGGCTGGTGGAATGAGTCCTTGATCTCTGGTAATGCTTCCTGCTTGCCTGGACAGAGAACAGAGTTCATATGCAGAAACTAGCTTAATGTATGAAGGCAAAGTGTACATTCATTCACTTTTGCCTCTGGCCCCACCAGCGACTTACCTATGACCTCTGGCCTTCCCCCTATGCCTTTCATAAAGACTACAACACCATTGTTATAGATTAAGGGCTCATCCAGACTTCCACTTGGCCCACTGTTTCCCCCCGGGAAAACTCGATCTTTAACGGCGAATCAGAGCAAACATCAACCATGTTTTCCACGGATCAACATTTGCTTTGATTCAGTGCTAAAGAGTGGGTTTTTCCAGGGAGAGTGTTGGGGCAAAGAGAAAACCGCTTAGACCCATGCCTGGAAAAACAGGAGAAGTGGAGAACTGCTTAGGCATGTGCTTTCTAGGCACAAGACAAGTGGAAGTGTGAACAAGCCCCTAGTTACAGCTCATTATACCTCTCTATCTGTTTTGCACAATTTTCAGGCCTTGACTAAGTTTGTATAAAGACTTGGGGTCCAGTTATGGCACTAGCTTTGTGGGCCATAGCTGGATACTGAGGTCAGTGATAGGCTGTGGTTAAGGTTTCAAATCAGGCAAGTGAGGAACTGGAGAGATCAACAAGCCATGTATCACAGATGTAATGGTGGTGTAGCCGTGGCAGTGGAAACCCCTAGCTGTGCTGTTGCAGCTGAAGCAAAGGAGGTGCACAGGCTACTCATCTGTAGAAATGCATTTTAAACTCTTGACTACAAGTCGGTATCCAGCTAGAGGAGGCAGTATGTGTTCATGACCCAGCTGTACCAAATTTGTGGGTGATTTGAGTAATTAAGCAATCAGACCCAAAATGCTGTTTTCTGAAATTGAAAGAAAAGACATTTCCCCCATGAATTTTAATAAATTTTACAAGCTCTGGGCTAAATTATAAACTCTGCCTTGCAGCTGCACATCACACCACCAGCTTTTTCTTGTTTTGTTTTGTTTTGAGTTTTGCTAAGGTTGGCTGTGCAAATGCAGTAAAAACTTCTTTTCAGAATGTATACAGTGGTGTATGTTACATGCCAGTAAATAGAATCTTAGTTTAGTTTAGCATTTCAAAAATAGCAATCATGTATAATTTAAAGATATCACTGAATGGGAAGGGATGAACAATCCAGGAAACTATATTAAGATCAAGTAGAGCAGGATCCAGATGTTGTAAGCATATTCTGAAAAAGCATGTAGGCCAGCATGCAATTATTTATTTTACCATTCGCTATACAAGTGGGAACCTGTATGGGGGTAGGGTGAAGGAATCGCAAATGATAAAGGACTCAAAACCCCAACAATACTTTAGCGTCCACACACGTTGTCCTTTCGAGTCTGAATAGATAGTAACCCTGGATGTGATCCATGAGAGGCAGTCAAGTACAACATTCCTTGTAATGCTAGAAAAGACATGTGAGGGAATGTTTGGTCCAGCCAGTGGAAAACTTCCTGTTCCTCCTGGCTGGAGCATCCTTCCTTTCGCATGTGATAGATGGTGGGCGTGACCTAAACTGTCCAGGTAACAAAAGGTTGAGTCACACAGCACACATTCTCTTTTTGACTTCCCTCTTTGTTTGACCAGCTTTTAGCTAGGACTGTTCTGCTAGCTCTCAACTAGCAGAAACACAGGGATTATTCCCCCATATGGGGTAGATCCACATGTACATATTTGTCTCTAAGTCTGCCTTCAGGAATGCAACTGTGAACTGATGTGAGTAAACTTCTTTTATTGACTTTAAATAAGATTGTCGTGTCTTCATTCTTTTAAGAGGGATTAAAGGGAATTTACCAGGAACATACAATTCAATCTGAGACAGACTGTACTGTATAATAGTGAGAGGCTCACACGAGCCTGCATCCAGCTATCTGCTGTGCATGTAAAAAGGGGGAATGTAAATATGCTACATAAAGGAACTTGCTAGAGCAATTTAGAAAGGATATTAATAAACAACATATCCTCTCCTGCCACCCTGAACATTCCCACACCCCTCACATTTCAGAAGATCATTTGAGGAAAGGGAACTAAGCTCAGAGAAAGAGCAGTTCACTCAAAGTCCTTAAATTTGTGCAGAGTTTAGAGGATCCTTGTGACTCTTAAGAAATTTGAAAGGTTTTATTTGATATAGGACTTAAAAGTCATATATAATGACCTAGGACAGGCATAGGCAAACTTGGCCCTCCAGATGTTTTGGGACTACAATTCCCATCATCCCTGACCACAGGTCCTGTTAGCTAGGGATGATGGGAGTTGTAGTCCTAAAACATCTGGAGGGCCGAGTTTGCCTATGCTTGACCCGGAACTACTTTGCTAAGGTGCTTGAGTACTTAACAGTCTATAACTCTCTGTAGGCCAATGAATGATGTTTACAAGTCCATTGCAACAATACTTTACTACGTTTGGAAGAAATTGTAAGTTTGCCAGGATCTGGAGTTGTTCCAGCTCCCAATTTTATTTATTGTTCCTTCTCACCATAGGCTTGGCTGAAGAAAGGCTGCCAGGAAATATTCTAAAAGGCCAAATTCTTTAGCCCCCTCCTTGCATTGTTTCCTTGAAGCACTGCAGTGGACTAGGTGACTCTTGCAGCCCCATTCAAATATACAGTACTATGATTCTAAGGGGTAAAGTGTGTTAGAAAGTGTTTTCAAGATCACATCTCTGGCCCTGATCATGGCAATGCATAGCGTGGGGTGAGAAACCTAGCCACATGGACCTCGATAAGGGTAGGTTTCCTCAGATCCTGTAGAAGTGAATGTGTGAAGGCTTTCCTGGCTTAGCGGTCCAGTAGATGCATGGGCAGTAGAGCTGGGACCTGTAATGGTTCTAGGGGTTGCTCGTGCGTAAGCCGGTGCAAACACCTGGCTGGGTTGCCTGAGTGAACCTTTTCTGTCCAGACAGCCACTCACCCGTGGCTGTCTCAATTGCTGGCAGAATCCGTCAGTGGGCATTTCTTAAACTTCTTCCAGCAAAGAAGCTCTTTGACACCTAGTCTTCTCCTACTCTCTCTGCGCGAAAGCCTTCTGTGCAAGGAGGGTGTAGGCAGCAGAGGACCCCTACTCTCCCCGCTGGTCCCCGGCAAGGAGTCATGGGACCGCCTCGCCGCTTCCCCCATCTGCCCCCCTTCTCCACTGGTGCTACGCTGATTCTCTTCCCCAGAAGATAGGCTGCCTCTCCCAATCCCGGGACGCTCTCTGGAATGCCTCTGGATTTTGCTCTCTCCCTCCGGCACTGATGGCAGTTCCCTGACAGGACCAGAATGTACCCTGTGTCATCAGGGGTAGGCACAGTCATTCAGCTCCTTTCTTCATGGTTTGTGAGTAATAATGCATTGTTGCTGTTTAGTCGATTAGTCTTGTCCGACTCTTCATGAGCCCATGGACCAAAGCACGCCAGGCACTCCTGTCTTCCACTGCCTCCCAGAGTTTTATCAAATTCATGTTGGTTGCTTCTATAACACTGTCCAACCATCTCGTCCTCTCGTCCCCTTCTCCTTGTGCCCTCAATCTTACCTAACATCAGTTTCTTCCAGAGAGTCTTCGCTTCTTATGAGGTGGCCAAAGTATTAGAGCCTCAGCTTTAGGATCTGTCCTTCCAGTGAGCACTCAGGGCTGATTTCCTTCATAATGGATACATTTGATCTTTTTGCAGTCCATGGGACTCTCAAGAGTCTCCTCCAGCACCACAATTCAAAAGCATCAATTCTCCAGCGATCAGCCTTCTTTGTGGTCCAGCTCTCACTGCATGTGGAGGAGCAGGGAAGCAAACCCAGTTCACCAGATTACGAGTCCACCGCTCTTTACCACTACACCACACTGGCTCTTAAGGGAATTCATATCTCTTTCCACCCTATTGTTGCAATCACAGTATCTTTTAACCTGCACTTTTAAATTGCTGTAACTTTCTATATGTTGAATGTGATTAAGAAATTGTTTATTATATTGTTTATTATAAAATCATTTCCATATTAACCAGAAAGTTACAGCAAACACGCCACCCCCTGCTTGCATTAATCATTTCCCTCCATCTGAATCCCCCATTCTCCTTATATTCCAAACGGCAGAGGATCTCAAAAGTAATAATTTCTCCTTGAGTATGACTTCACTTGACTTGTATTTCACCCAATGAGATAGAAATTCTGGATAGATAAAGAAAATACTGTATATTTGAACATCTTGATGAAAAAGCCAAAGAATTTCAGTTGACACAAATCAAGATGTGACTTTAGAAAGCTGCGGGTGGGATGAAATGGTATTTTATTAAAGATGATTCTCGCTGCATTTGAAAGTCAAAGAAACACCGTTCCTTGTCAAAAGTTTCTAGAATGCTGTGTGTCTGGGTAGGCCTCGTCACTTTCATTCCCTGGCTTACATCATATTGTGTCAAAGAGTGGTGCAGTGAGGAAGAGGGGGGGAAAAGGAATTATTGACAGCAAAGTGCAGCCTGATTTTAATTACTTTTTCCCTGAGATTTTTTTTAAAATATCCCCCTCCACTACTCATTCTATCATTGTTTCTTATTGATCAAGAATGGAGATGCCTGAAGACATGGCTTCTTTTACAAATGACAAAGTGATATTTTATTCATATTTATTCAATTCATTAGTCTTTCTTGCCACAGCAACTCAAAGTGACTTACCATATTTTATGCAAAAACATTTGTTATTGTTATTTAGTCATGTCCGACTCTTCGTGACCCCCATGGACCAGAGCACGCCAGGCACTCCTGTCTTCCATTGCCTCCCTCAGCTTGGTCAAACTCGTGTTGGTAGCTTCAAGAACACTGTCCAACCATCTCATCCTTTGTCGTCCCCTTCTCCTTGTGCCCTCAATCTTTCCCAACATCAGGGGCTTTTCCAGGGAGTCTTCTCTTCTCATGAGGCAGCCAAAGTATTGGATCCTCAGCTTCAGGATCTGTCCTTCCAGTGAGCACTCAGGGCTGATTTCCTTCAGAATGGATAGGCTTGATCTTCTCGCAGTCCATGGGACTCTCAAAAGTCTCCTCCAGCATCATAATTCAAAAGCATCATTTCTTCGGTGATCAGCCTTCTTTATGGTCCTGAGGAGAGCATTCCACAAATGGGGAGCTACCATTGAATAGGGTCATTCTTTTGATGCCATCCTCTGAACTTTGGAGGGGCACACGAAGAAGGGTCTCAGATTGATGATAGCAGGGTCCCAGTTGGTTCAAATAGGGAGAGGCAGTCCTTGAATTGCAGTCACATGCACTGAAGTCTAATTGAGTTCAATGTGAAGTACTGCTATAAGCTTACACAATTAGACACCCATTTAAGATGTATCTGATTTTCAGTGCAATCCTAAACATGTCTTCTTTAGAAGTTGATGGGTATAGGATTGCTGCCTAAATCCTGCCGATATTACTTGTATTAAAAGGACTGAAATCCAAATTGCTTGCTGTTGTTTTTTAATTTAATTCCTACAGAAAGCAATAAAAGACAGCTCAACAAGATATGCAGATGTAAGAAAGTTCCTTGATATCTAGGCCACCACCACACCTCTCTATTCAGTTGTAAACTAACCCATATTTTCAGAGAGCAACTTGTTTGTTCAGCCATGCATTATGCATGCTAGATCCTGTTATACAGACCTTCTGTATGCTTGACTTACTTTTAAAATTAAGACTCCAGGGAAATGGAAGCATAGTACATACATAGCACAGTGCCATCTTGTGCACTCTGATTATGTGTCCTAAAAAATATAAAAGATGTTGGGAGTTTGTATTTATCTGAATTTTGTCTCTAAATAAAGTAGATTAGTTTAGATGAGCTGTGAATATCTGAGTGAAAGTTCTGACAAGTTTGTTATCTGATGGGATTTTTTCTTTTTCTTTTTTGGCTTCCTGTCACAGTGCTTATGAAACTGATTTACAGGAAGTCAGACTGTTGTTGCATCTGTTGTAGGTATTGGAACCCTGTGACCTTCAATATGTTTTTTTTGGGGACTACAACTCCCATCATGCCTGACCATTGGCCATATTTGCTGGGGCTGATGGGAGCTGTAGCCCCCTGGTCCAGTACTGACTATAATGACTGTAACAAACTCTCCAAGGTGCTGCCAGCCATGTAGAATACTTGGTTAGATTGACCAGTGGTCTGATGCTGTATGTGACCAGATCATATATTCATTTGTGTGCTTCATGTGGGCAGCAAAAATACTTTCTCCCTATGTTGTGTAGATAGCTACCCCAGGCCCATTGTTTCATTCAGATAGCACAGCGCAGGTTTAGAGAGCTTTAATAACAACCCCCAAAAGAAGAGCCAATAACTTAGAGCCTTAAAAAGAAAAAGTCAAAATCCTACATTGTACATTAAGAAAGCAGTGATGCCAATGCAATTTAGAGACAGGTTGGGACTAGGGCCACACACACTGCTTCTGTGTGTATAAAAACAAATTACAACATGAACTATACATAAAGAATAAAATTCAAGAGAGATACCAGCTGAGATATTTTTTAAAAAAACTCCACTGACAGGGCAAGAAAGAAGGCACTTTTCTGCAACACATTTGCCATTGATTTTCTCACCTCTCTCTGATTCTCCATCTGATGTTCATTTCCCTTTTTCGTACCTGTGAGACCAGGGTCACTCAGCTGTCCCTAAATATGTGTGTGTGCTGAGTTTGCCTTTCTGGAAAGGCAAATTTCTAGACAGAAATTTCTTTTGACTATCTTTATTGGGGGATGTGTGTGGAGTATATTTGCACACTCCCACAAGATTGAAATGGCCTGTGCTTTCCCGTTTGCACGAATTTTCAACAATGAGCAGGATGGAATGGATGGGAGGAAATGATGGACAAAGAAAGGAGCAGAAGAGAAGCAGGTGAGAGAATGAAGACAAAGGATAAGCTGCTTGGAGCATACAGGCAGAGTCCATATCAACATGGGATTTGTGTGTGCAACATTTCCTCCGTTCTCTTAAATTGTGACAGGCAAATCTGTTCATAGCTTTGCAGATTGAAGTGAGGCAATTCTTGCCCCTCTTACCTTGCTCCTCAGATGATTTCAGGTCAAATGCTGCTGTCCAAATTTGCATTGCATCTGCTTCAGCTTTGACACCTAGCTCTATTAAAGAAGACAAGTCCAAGAATCAATACTTACACTACTGGATAGGATGAATTCCAACCAATGCGTCCACTATAGGAGCAAAATGGACTTCAGGGAAATCGTTGTCAAAGTACTTTTCTTAGATATATGTTTTCATTAGAAAAGACGTATCCAGTGATCATAATACTTTACTGTGTGTTTTTCTTTCATCTTGCTCAACATAAATTTTAGCCTAAGTATCCAAAGTTGTTAAAGATCGACTGAGCTGGCCATAACGTTATATAAAGAGCAACAGATTTACATGGGTACAAAACTGTGTGGACTAGCTGGTCTTTATTGTTGTTGTTGTTCTTATACTCCACATAAATTTATACAACTTGCATAATGAATGATGCAGGAATGAACCCATTCCTTCTTTCATATTATTCAGTATACAGACTCAGAATACAAATTCAGGTCCATTAAAATAATGGAATCTCGGTTCCTGCAGCCATTTAAATGTTTGGGGAAAGTGAAGTCTTGCTTCTTTCTTTCTTTTTCCAGTATACAATAAATTTCATTATGAAAATTGTCATATCTTTCTCCTGCACATGTTAGTATCACCACCATTTCCCAAACAGAAAATAGATTGTAAAATGGAGCAAACCGTGGAGAAAACAACGCTCTTAAATTATTTTTCATATATTTGAGGGGAGAGTATTGTGCTAATTTTGTGTGTGTGTGTATGTGTGTATGTGTTTGTGTGTAAAGAAAACTTGAAGCTTTCCATATATTCCATTTTGTAGTGCCTGTCCGCTTGTTGAAGCTTTTAGATAATTTCATTTTCAAAGGTGGGTGGGTCTTTAGGAGCTCACAGAGTCTAGCAAAAAGTTGAAGCAGGACATACTTCAGGCATTCTGCTGCTCCTTGCTGGAGGGTTTTGCTGGAGAAACAAATGAGGCGCATAGGATCTACAGCAGCCACTTTTGAAGTAAATGACTGTCCACCCTGTAAAGCTAATTCAAGCAGTAGATCTCTCCCAACAATTCATTTGTGAACGAGTTGGCTTCATTCCAAGAAAGAAAGGGAGAATGACTTCTTCCCAACAGGTCACAGTGAGGGACTCGGCACATGGCCTTGAGTGGCCAATAGGCTTGCAGGAGCAAGCTGCTTATAAAATGAATGCTCTCTGCATCAAATAGGGGCGCCTTTTTGTGGTAGCGTGCAGCTCCCCAGATCCCAGTGTGACTCCTAGTAGTTTGGGCTGGCTTCATCCTCCCCAAGCTGGATACCTGGAGGTCTCCGCCTACTTCAGCCAATCGCCCAATCCCGCCTGGGGAGGCTTTGCCAGGGGATTGGCCAGGTAAGGGGAGGGACCATCCTGCTCACACAACAGAAGGTGAATCTTACCTGTGAAGCAGCAGTCGGCCCCAGAGCTTATAAAATGCAACCTCTCCCCTTAATGTTTCATTCCGCAGCTTCTTTGTGATTGGGATCCCATGTGCCCTTTGAGCCTTGTAGACTTGCCGGTAGCCATACAGGGCTGAGTAGGAATTTTTGGAGTACATCTTGATTGTCAACAAGATGGTTTTTTTTTTTTTTTGCCAATGCCACACTGCTGTTAATTTGATTGGCTAATGATGGCATGGGTTGCTATTTGGCAGTTTGGCTTCTTTGTGGCTGGCAGGTGGAGTAGTACATGGTCAGTACTGTGAGGCTTGTTGGGTAGAGACTATTTCATAGACCACCTCTTATTGTCAACTGCTTGGTTTGATGTACACAGAGCCTAGAAGGTGTCACCAGCTAAATGCTGGACAGCAGGGGTTGCTGGCAACTGCCAAGTAACACACCGATGGCTTTTCCTTCTGGGAAGATGGCTATTTGCCTCAAATTACGCCAGCCTGGGTGACAGAATTTCTCTAGGGTAGTTTGGCCCCTTAGCTGTAGGCAGGAGATGTGCTAACTGCCTGTATAGGTTTTCACCTGCCAGTACTTGTGTTTGGGATTGACACAGGTTTTCCATTAAGGTCCGTATAGTTAAAGCTATGGTTTGCCCAGTAGTGATGTATCGAAGTGAGAGCTGGACCATAAAGAAGGCTGATCGCTGAAGAATTGATGCTTTTGAATTATGGTGCTGGAGGAGACTCTTGAGAGTCCCATGGACTGCAAGAAGATCAAACCTGTCAATTCTGAAGGAAATCAGCCCTGAGTGCTCAGTGGAAGGACAGATCCTGAAGCTGAGGCTCCAATACTTTGGCCACCTCATGAGAAGACAATACTCCGTGGAAAAGACCCTGATGTTGGGAAAGATGGAGGGCACAAGGAGAACAGGACGACAGAGGACGAGATGGTTGCACAGTGTTCTCGAAGCTACCAACATGAGTTTGAGCAAACTGCGGGAGAAACAACAACAATTTGTGTTTGGGATTGACACAGGTTTTCCTTACTATATTTTAATAAAAAATTACTTTTTACAAATACTTGTTGGTGAACCTTCATTCTCTCATAGTGTTCCAAAAGTTGTTTAAGAAATCTTGATTTGCGGCTGTCTCATGGTGGAATGAATACTAATGCCGCAATATAAGAGACATAGAGTGTGTTCCCATATTTATTTGTTTTAGTTATTTATAATCCACTTTTCAAACTAATTTTCAAAGTAGCTGCATGGTTACTATATCCTCTGTACAATAGGAAACTGAAAAACCATCCATGAGCTAATGGAGGACATGAGTAATAGTCAAATCACAGTATTCACAGCACTGCTTCCCTCCTAATACTTAGAAAGACTTATTATGAGCATTCCATATGACAAGGAACAATAACATGAAAGCAATGAAAATTAGAAGCTTGGCTGGACAAGCAGTCCAGGCAGGTAATACAATAAAAAGTGAAGAAGCATTGTTATCTCTGTAAATAATAGCATTTTTGAGGTAATTATTGCCATAATGATTCACGTTACTTTGATATTAAGGGCTCTTTAAGGGAGAGTTTAGTTTAACAAACATAACAAATTATGAATAAATAACCATTTTTAGATGTCTAAATACAAAAACTCTTTATCAGAAAACGACAGAAAATCATGGTGGAAGGAGGATAAAGATGCATATGTGGATATTTAGGCAGAAAAAGAAATGCAATGAAAGAATTTTCATAGTCACCATTGGATCGAGTCACTAATTTTGCCTAAACGTATTTTGTTGTTGTTGCAACTTTCCAGCAGTGAAAAACACCTAGAAAACTTTGAGGAAAGCACATATAATGCTTCTATGGGGCTAAATAAATGTGTATTTTGTGTGGGTTTTTAATAGCACCTACCTCAGCTGCCACCAGTTTTTCTTAAAGAAAAAAAATGAGCCTCCAACTTGAGCAAAAAATAAGAATAAAATTATAAGTGAAGTGAAAAGAGCGAGAGTCTGAACAAGACTAGTGACATTTCACAGATGGTGCCAAATTAGGTTAAAACCTCAAGTTAAGAGCACATAGAATGATTTGTGAAATAAATGACATGTAGCAGGGGGGGAATATTTATTCAGCACCACCTTCTAGAATTGGCTAAGTCAGAACCAAACCACTGGAGCAAAACATCACTGAAATCTATACCAGACGACTGGTCCAGGAGGATGCCACAACACCTGAGAAAGCCCAGCAGGGTAGCACACTCGTCCTCGATTATCCATCAGGTAACAAAGGCCCTTTACATGCCACTTTTATAGGGACGCAGGTGGCACTGTGGTCTAAACCGCTGAGCCTCTTGGGCTTGCTGATCAGAAGGTCGGCGGTTCAAATCTGCAGGACGGAGTGAGCTCCCATTGCTCTGCCCCAGCTCCTGCCAACCTAGCAGTTTGAAAGCACACCAGTGCAAGTAGATAAATAGGTACCACTGCGGCGAGAAAGTAGACAGTGTTTCCGTGAGCTCTGATTTCCGTCACAATGTTCCGTTGCACCAGTAGCAGTTTGGTCATGCTGGCCACATGACCTGCAAAGCTGTCTGTGGACAAACGCTGGCTCCCTCAGCCTGAAAGCAAGATGAGCACCACAACCCCATAGTCGCATTTGACTGGACTTAACCATCCAGAGGTCCTTTACCTTTACCTTTTACAGGCCACTTTCAAATTGAGATAAGGAGAGTTTGCTAAGAATGTCTGGCATTGCACTTGTTTTTCACCCACTTGAGCACCTTCAGAAGTAGGAGCAGTGATTTAACTGAAAAGAAGGCCTGTAAAACTATTGTTGGATCCTAACTTGGCTTCCACTGGTGCAACCACCCTGTGAGTGGACTTATCTGCCCATAGGACACTTCCACAAGTGGAAAGGTGGAGGTGACCTTAACTTGATCCACTCTGCCCATTCTGTTCCAGGAGCCTTCAGCAGCAGTGTGGGGTAGGGTAGGGGGCTGCAGTGAAAGGAGGAAAGCAGTAAAACTTACCCATTTGACAGCAGAATCTCCATAAGATTTCAGGGCCGTCTGTAAAAAGGATCCCTTCTGTTTGTTGACTCCTAGTTACAGTCCAAACCAGTGTCCATTCTTCATAGTTGCATACTTGATTTTTAGGAAAAGGTACAGTATCGCACTGCTGTGCAGTCTTGTTTTCTTAACCATTTTAGGCCAAGAAAATTCACAGTGCATGCCTATTTCTCCCCCACCCCCTTCCTCCTCACTGTTAGGAATAAAATATGGTCAATTTCAAAGCACTTTTTAAATCTTCCATCTGAAATACCTATTTATAGATAAATGTCTGGGAATAATGTCGCATGCTGTTTCCAACACACAACTTTTAGTAAAGCACTCAATATTATTTAATGTTAGGAGGTGTCCAAGAGTTAACCTTGCAAATTATGCAAATACTGGTTTTATTTTTACTGCTTCAGTTTTAAATATTAAGACTCATTTATTATTTATTTACAATGCAAAGCATTCTGATTTTTTTTTAATAGAGGCTGTGAGTACATAAATACCACCCAGTGTGTAGTTTTAAACATGATTTATCAAAGAATATGAAATTGGCTTTTCTTCTTTTGCTCAGTAGCAGTAATTAACACAGCGTGGTTCATTGCCTGCAAAAAAAAGAAAAAAAAGAATGTGATTCAAATAAATTCAAGTTATAAAACAAATTCAAGACGAAAAACAATTCTTTCATCCATATAATAAATTACGTTTGCATTCCTAGTTTTAAAAAATATCAGTTTTGTAAGTCTTTTAATCACTTGTACTTACATTACAGTTTTATTGGGGCTAAAGCGTGTAAAATGCAAGTGTACAAACAGTTCCAATGGCACATAAGGAATGACATTGCAGCATACATAGACATGCTGCAGCCCCTGGAGCGAAGAACAGGCGGGGGCGTGGGTGGCACGCATCCCGAGGGTGTGACACATCACCCATGAGGACGTGGTGCTCAGCGCACAGGGGCGTGGTGCGCACCCCGGGGGTGTGGTGTGTCACCCGTGGGGGCATGGTGTGTGTCCTGTGGTTGTGCGTCCCGGGGGCAGCTGCGATGGCACCCTTTCCCCAAATGGTACCCAGTGTGGCGTGCTCCCACACCCCCCCTTCATACGCCAGTGCCCCCATCTTCTCCCGCAAGGCCGGGAAGGGAGAGAGCGAGGAAGGGGAAAGGTGGGCGGCAATGAAGTGTGACTCCACCCCACCCCGCAGTACGCAGCCAGGAGCAGCGAGGAAGGGAGTGGCTTAAATTCGGGCATTTCCTCCCCTTCCCCCTCCTATTTTAAAGGTGCAGCTTATATTTCTGTGAGGCTTATATTCGGGCCAATACGGTACTACCAAACAGTTGTAAGAACTCCTGAAGCTTCATAGAATTGATTATGGAAGGGAGGGCTGGAAGAAGGGAAATCTCCACTTTCCATTTTCTGTCATGCCCTGCCAATGAATGAGAAAAGGGAAGGTGGAGTGTTTGAGGAAGCTGGGGTGAAGGGTTGAAGGATGGTGGAGACAGGACATCTTCCAGATTTTTTTCTTCTTCCTGGGAAACTTGAGGACAGGGGAGCCCTCAGGCATATGTCCAGCTTCAGTCAAAGATCCTTTTCACTTGATCCTTTTGAGTGATCCTTTAAGATGGCTGGGATTGAGTCAGGAACCGCCTGCTGCTGAGCTATGATAAATCACTGCATGCTCATTTCAGCTTATAATGCTAGATTCCCCATTCCAAATGAATTTCTAATTTCCAGAATAGCTCCATCTGGAAATGCAGTTTATTTCCTCTCGCTGAGTAGCAGGACAGAACAGGTGTCTAGGAGCAAACAGTTACATTCTGAGGAGCTTTGTTAGGTTTGTAATTAGATGCTTATCCACAGTACCAATCTTCATTAGAAGCCCTGGATAATCTTTTATGTATGACCCTTTGTGGCGTCACCTCTGATACCCTCCAACAAGCAGCCTCTCTTCTTGTTTTATTAATTCCATGCATAACAGTTCGGTATGGCAATTCATACACATTTTTATGCAAACATGGTTATGATTTCTGAGTACACTTTTTTAGGTAGATATATTTTTGTTTACGTCCATGTAGAAGAAACACAGGTACTCTGAAGCGGATATCTCAGCATCCTACCGAGAGACCCTTGAAAATATCTCTCCGTAAATGGAGTGCTTGAATGTGAATGAAATTTAGGGGCTGATTACAACAATGTCTACATCTAGTTCAAAAATATAAATTGAGCTAGATATAAAACAAGGACATTTTCAGATGAGGGTTTTTTTTATAAATAAAAAAATGAAAAAACGAAAGCAAACATGCACTTTATGTTTCTGTACAGCCAGTGTTTTGGGTGTGTACTCACTTCTACCCATCTTGTAAAGTGGTACAGAAGCATGATTTGATCATGTAATTGTATCCTGAGAAATAAATAGCAAATAGCATTCCAATATCTTGGTCTTCCAGTGAGATAATATTGTACAGCATTAGTATTTTTCAACCCCCTCTCTCAAATGGAAACTTTGGAAGTAGCTGACAGTTCATGAGATTGATTTAAATATATAAGGCAGTTTTTCACACAACACATAGTATACTTGTGTTTTTGTTGTTTTCCTGCAAACAGCAATGCAAATGAAAAGTCAGTGTTTTGACATTTGTATAGTTGTAAACGGGGAAAAAATAGGTTCTTGGTTCAAGCTGGTATACGTTCATACTTGAAATGCAGACTGTTGTCCTAGATAAATATACATGCCATTCATTAGAATATGTCACTTTTTCTTAGAAACAAGATGGCTGATGCACAATCCTTCTACTGTGGTAGCTGTTCTCTACGTCTTTTCCTTTTCCTGCCTTTTAGAAGTCATTTATGTGAAAAGACTAGAGCTAGGCAATTGATGAATTCATAGTTAAAGCAAATGGCTAATGTTCCACTATAAATCTTAAAACATGTCTACCTCACCTTAACTGCTCATGCTAATCACTATAAAGATATTTTTATACCATATTTTAACACCTTTCAGAGCATCCCTGATTCCTCAATCTGTCAGGTGCTTTATGATTCCCACTTGTGCAATAAAAGACAATGTAAAACTTTATTTCAACTGATGTCAGTATCCTTCTGATTCACCTCTCCAGGTTCTAGAGGGAAATTAGGCAACAGAGAAAGCTATTTCTGATTTAAAATGTCACAGGGACTATATTTTTAAGCCACCACACCATTTCTTCAACACAAACCCAACGGCATGAATTCCAAAGAGTGTTATCATAGAATCATAGTATCTTAGAGTTGGAAGGAACCCAAAGGTCATCTAGTCCAACCCTCTGCAATTCAGGAATCTCAGCCAAAGCATCCATGACAGATGGCTACCCAACCTCTGTTTAAAAACCCACAAGGAAGGCGAGTCTACAACCTCCCAAGGGAGACTGTTCTACCGTTGAACATCTCCTTCATAAAGTTTTCCCATATATTTGGTCAGAATCTCCTTTCTTATAACTTGAAGCCCTTAGTTTGAGTCCTACCCTTCACTCAATAGCATTTCTCCATCTTAGAAATTATTTTTAACCTCTCTTGCAGGACCTGAGTGTTAGAATTCCTGCTCCATGATTGCAGTTATGGGATTGTTGTCTTTCACATGACGGTATATGTTTTGACTCCACAGAGTCGGATGTGACGGAGACAGGATGTTTGTGTTACTGTGTTCCGTGAAGTGGGACTATTATCCTTTGTTTTTTCTCTTTGCTGTCTGGTGGTAGAGAGAGAGGGAGCCATGTTGCAGTGCTCCGTGTGTGTTTATATGTAAATAAAGTAGATTAGCCAAAATGTTGAGTTGCTGAGGTCTATCAGACATGATGCGCAAACTCTGCGGATCCCTAAGTGTGCTGATGTCCGTTGGTCGCTATGATATTCGGGCTGAAGAAAGCTTTTGAAGCTCCCAAACAATTGACCAGGAGGGCGGGAACAATCGACCAGGAGGGTAGGAACATGCCAGTTGGGCATGTGTCTCTGCCAGGGTCCTACTCGAGTGTAGGCTGAACTCCTGACACTGAGCTCATTCTAAGCATTAGCCCACCTGACATTCACTCTGCAACTGTTGGCTACTTGTGTGTACTCTTTTGGGGGGGATTTCTCCTTTCTTCCAATTCTTATGCATGCCCTTCTTAAATCTCAGCTCATCTGTAAGCTCCTTATGAAGCCACACCAGTTTCCTTAGATGCCTCCCACTTTTCTTTCCTGTTGGCTCTCCCATTTTGGTCTCTACAGCAACAGCAGGCACTGTAACTCTCCAACGATTTGACTTCACTCCCAAAGGCACACTCTTCTATTGTCGCCTGAAACAGACGAATGCCTCCCATATGCTACACCTGCACTTAGATGGAGGGATTTGCAGGGCATTCCTAGCCTGGCTTCCCCCATAAGGGCAGCAATGGATTCAAAGGCAACAACAATGACATCCTCTGTGTCTATTTGATGTGTCCCAGCTGTATTGGAGTTCTGCCACTCCCTCTCCTTCTTACTGCTAACTGACTCCAAGGACCTTCTCCTAGGCTACTTCATTCAAAACTGAAACCCTAAACTTGGCCTTTGCACCTGAGAGCCAGTGTAGTGTAGTGGTTAAGATTGGTGGACTCATAATCTGGTGAACCAGGTTCACTTCCCTGCTCCTCCACATGCAGCTGCTGGGTGACCTTGGGGCTAGTCTCTCAGCCTCACTCACCTCACAGAGTGTTGTGGGGGAGGAAGGGAAAGGAGATTGTTAGCCACTTTGAGACTCCTGAAGGGGAGTCTAAACTCTTCTTCTTCTTCTTCTTCTTCTTCTTCTTCTTCTTCTTCTTCTTCTTCTTCTTCCCCCTGGATAGTTCAGTTGCTTAGAATGTGATGCTGACAACGCCAAGGTTGCAGGTTTGATTCCCATATGGGACACCTACATATTCCTGCATTGCAGGGGGTAGACTAGATGATCCTCTGGGTCCCTTCCAACTCTACAGTTATATGATTCTATGCATAAACCCAGCAAAGAAGGGGCCCCACTCCCTTTTGCCTGGCAGTCTTGATCTCTGATGGTTCCCTTGATGGGCCATCAGTGGCCTTTGTTCCTTATTAATGGCCCATTCTGCTAGCTTTGCTGAACTAGCTTGGCTCCTTAGCATAACTGGATCCATGGAGTTTCCATGTCTGGCAAAGCTTAATCAAACCTTGGTTAATTGTAACTTTTACTAAATCATAAAATATGTAGGAGGCTCTTGCCCGCTCCCATAACATTGTAAATATATTTTATCTTCTGTCTTCAGATGAAATAAATGTTCAGAAAAGAACTTCTTCTGCCTATGTTTATTGGTCTTTCAACCCAACCCCCCAGAAGAAGAAAAAATTGTATTGTTTTCCTCAAGTTACGGAAAATCATTCTGACATGATTTCACCTCAAGTTTAATTGAGTCAGTGAGTGGATATAATGAAGCATTTTGTTAGTGGTCTCCAGTGGAGGTGTTAATAGGAAGGAAAGTAATTTTCACCTTATTTATATGTTGTATAAATATAAAGCGATCTTTCTGCCGAAAGCTCAATTTTCTTCATACTATTTCAGTAAAGGTTGCAGGCCTTATTCAAGAAATATGATCTTTTATTGCAAATTACAGTACAAAGTTGTATTTCTAGAAGCAATAAACAAAACTACTGATTCATGGTAGAATAATAATGCAAACAAAGAGTGTTCCAGATGCCATATTAGTCACACGTTTGAGAACCTTAAATAGCCATTTTCTAATGGCAAAGGCTTATTAGCCAACTCACTCTGTTGCAGCTTCTCAATTAAAATATGGCAAATTAGTGTTTGAGAACAATTATGTTTTGTTTCATAGAACACTGAATAATAAAAATGGACTACAATTGTACCTTGGTTGTCAAATGCTCTGGAACTTGGATGTTTTGGCTCCCAAACGCCGCAAACCCAGGAGTGTTTCGGTTTGCAAACATTCTTTGGAACCTGAATGTCCAACACGACTTCTGCAGCTTCCGACTGAGTGCAGGAAGCTCCTGCAGCCAATCAGAAGCTGTGCCTTGGTTTGTGAACATTTTTGGAATTTGAACAGACTTCCGGAACAGATTCCGTTCAACAACCAAGGTACGACTGTATATCCATTTAATGGCAAGCAGTGCGATCCTAACCATGCAAATTCAGTAGTCCTATTGAATTCAATGGACTTATTCCAAAGTAAGTGAGGTTATTATTGCAGACGTATGCCTTTATGAGATATAAAGTGTGGTATTCAATAAAGCACTTCTGCTAGTGCAAGGATTTCCATGGATCATAGATCATAGATCCTCCTCTCCTCTCCTTTCCTCTTCCCTCTCTGCATCCCCCTGAATCTACTCTGGAAGGTTGCAGGAACACCCAAAACAGATTTAGAGGGCACTGGGGCAGGGAAGGGAAGTTCTATTGTGCAGCCAAACGTTGAATACTTTGTTGAATACCACTCAAATTAATTAAAAATAAATAAATCATGGTGGTGCTGTTCTTTCCTATTATCTGGTTAATAAAGTTCATTTTCTGTGACTTCAGAGAATGACTGGAATTAAGTGCCTTTTGTAGGCCAGTGTACTAAACTGACATCTAATTGCTTCTAGTCCATGGTCTTTAGGTGCAAGTGCTTGAGCCGAAGAAGATATAGCTCCGTTTGTGCTACCAGGCCAGCAAGAGTTATTGCATTTATATCCTAATCTGACTCTCTAACCACTGCACCACACTGAGATTGCCTTCCTTGACCAAGCAAAGGGTAGAAGGCTGCAGGCTTCCTATTTTCCACTATGGCACAAAATAATTCTTGTATCCATGCGTGGCCACCAGTGTACACCAAGGGGCAGGAAGTGGACTTTTTATGACCTATGGCAAACTCTCTGGGCACAGTGCACATGGTAGGCATGGACTAAAAAAAAAAACTTTAAAAAAATTGTTGGATTAAAGTTGGATAGTTGACAAAGGGTCTTTGCCTGATTGGTTTTTTTATGTGTGATATGAAATCAGGGTGTTAGGCTTTTATAAAATAACTAGTGAATATAATACAATAAAATAAAATTACAATTCTCTTTCTGTTTCTCAACAGGAGCTGCGGTTCACAAGGTTGAGGTAAGATTCTAATCTTAATAAAAATAAACGAAGTGTTTGATTAGAACGAAAACAAAAGCATACAAGTCTTGTCTGAGGCTTGGTGGCTGAACTGTGTGCTGAAATTAAATATGGCTGTTTGGAAGATTATAGATGATCTCTTGTTCCCTACTTTATTGTTTTGCTAAATTGATATGCCATTACTTAAGCATTGTCTTGGACTGCATAAACTCAGTGTTTATTTGTAAATCAGAGTGGAAGTGAGTGTGAATTTACACTCCCCACCTCTGACCTTGAACTTTCATAACTGGATTTGGGCAGGTGGAAGGGAATGATTTTCAATCATATGACTGCCTCAGCCATGGCAGCCATTTCTTAAAAAAATGAAAAGCCACGGGTGCAAGTGAATGTGGAAACTAAGCTATAGCAATGTCTATGCAGGCCTGTTGATAGAGCATGAAAACCTTATTGACTATGGCTTCACATAATGAGATGGCCATAGGAATGGACCATCATTAGAGAGTGGATCATCCATGTATTCAAAGAGGACAGATCCATTTCAGACTGCAACAGCAGAACCTTTCATTTTGTAATTCCTTTACATTTCAGCCATGAAAAACAAAAGTTGCATGTCAATGACAAAGTCTGTGCTTATTTTTCTATGTGCAGGGAGCATTTTATGTGCTGAAACTGTCAAACATGTGGTGCCCAACCTGTAATATGGTATGACAGTCAGGGAACTCTGGATAAACCCAGAACTAAGTGAGAATGTGAAGCACAGTTCTGAAATTTAAAGCAAAAGTAGTAGAGTAGATAGCAAGAGAGATTTTTTTGCAACCTAGTAAGACAATTAGGTATAAATTTCCTTAGAAGAGAAGGGGCCAACTCTTTTGATGTCTTGAATATAAAATTCCAAAATGATAAAAAGAGACTCTGGAGAGAACCCCCCCCCCATCAAATTCAAATGGCTCTCCCCCCACCCCCAAAAAAATCTGACTTTCACCACAAAATTCTTCAGGCAGTCCCTGCCTATGAAATAAGCAGATGTGCATGGCAATTCTATAGATGACAACTCAGAAGCAAGCCCTGTTGATTTCATCAGAGCTTACTTCCAGGTAAGAGAGTACAGGATTCCAGCCTTAATCATCTATAAATACATTTCTAACACCTCATAATATGTACTGGGTGTGTAGGTTCATAATCTTTTCATCGTGGACGTATGATATACTGCATAATCTAATAAGCTTTATTGCTAAGGGTGAACCTGGTTACTGGGAGGGGAAAAACATTTACCTGAAGAGTTTGAGATTTGCTAAAATCTAATGTATCTGTGTCAGAAAGATGACTTATTTCTTTCTATAATGCCTATATTGGATAAACATTTTCCCTCCATTTTCAGAGATTTCAATCTCAATTTTCAGAGAAGCACAGGGCACTGTGAAGTTTATACATCCCAATCTTTTCATAGCCTAGGGATATTCCTATCTATTAGATCAGTTTCTTTTTTCCCCTGAAACTCAATAAATTCTTCCACTCCGATCGTGATGTGACTGTTTCCCTCTATATGAAATAAATGAGCCACGAAAATAGTCTATATCCTATACAGTGGGTCACACTTTCAACCCAAATCATACATCTGCATTTTTGGCAACAGAGCAGCTTACTAAGTCATAATGCTAGTGACACTCTCGTGTGGTGAGTTTTGTATATTAGAGAAATATTCTATTTGTATGCTGTATGCAGCTCTGTAGAACAGATATTATTATTATTATTATTATTATTATTATTATTACTAAATACCCTGCCCAACTGGCTGGGTTTCCCCAACCACTCTTGGCAGCTCACAGAACATATTAAAACATCATACTAAAACATAAAAAGAACATACTAAAACATAAAAAGATCCCAATATAGGGCTGCCTTTAGATATATTCTAAAAGTCAGATAGTTGTTTATTTCTTTGACATCTCCTGGGAGGGCGTTCCACAGGGTGGGTGGCACTGCGGAGAAGGCCCTCTGCCTGATTCCTTGTAACTTCACTTCTCACAGTGAGGGAACCACTAGAAGGCCCTCAGAGCTATATCTCAGTGTCTGGGCTGAACGATGGGGGTGGAGACGCTCCTTCAAGTATACAGGACTGAGGCCATATAAAAACACGCTGATTCCCGGACCGTCCGGGGGCTGGATTGAGAAGTCGATTTGGGTGTGAAACACATAGCAGTCAAGTACAGGATTCCTAGAGTGGACATGCTAGTGGATGCTTTGTACCAGCCAGGAGAAAACATCCTGTTTCCTCCTGAGCTGGAACAAACTTCCTCTGCATGTGACTAGAGGCAGGCATGGTCTAATCTAGCAAGGCAGAGAGTACACTGCTCTCTCTCTTTTTTGGCTCTTCTCTGTTTTGTTTATCTATGAGTCAGCAGAAGTGACTGCTTGTCTGCAGTCACTTGGGAACTAACTCCCTTATGGGATAGTTCCACATATGTATATACTTTTGTAATGTAAGTCTGCCTTCAGGGATCTAACTGTGAACTGAATGAATGTGAGTAAACTACTTTTATATTGACTTTAATCAGATTGTCGCATTTATTCTTTTTAAGAGGGACAAGAGGGGATCTTACCATGAATCCTATATTTAGAGGCTAAAACTAGCCTGCAACAAGCAAACCGCTGTTCGTTTAAAGGGGAATGTTTAAACTCTGCTAAGATATAGAACTTGCTAACGCAAGTCAGGAAGGATATCATTAAGCAACATATCCTCTCCTGCCTCCCTGAACATTCCCACAATGAACCCCTTCATTGTAGGCTCAGGTTGTATATTTGGCTCCATATATCAAAAAGACACCACAGTCTCTGCTGTGCTTCATTCTGAGGAACCCAAACCCCTGAACCCCTGGAATCGTGGACTTCTCAGAGATCGGGCTGGCGTGCAACACAGGATTAATTGGATTGGGCCCCTTTATTTATAATGGGGAAATAATCTGTACTGACAAAACCATCTCTATGTGAATTGCTTTTTTCTTTTAATTTTTAGCACATGAACTAACCTTTTGAATACAATGAAAATCGTTTTACTATATTTAGTGAAAAGAAAAAAGCACAACAGGTTCATCTCCACCACCTCCTTCCCCCTGCCCATAATGTACCTTTAATGTTATCATCCTCGCAAATCCATCGGCAGACTGTCTGGTCAGGTGTATAACTGGAAAAGGTCAAGGCAAAATATCAGCATACTTAACAAATGGATTTGCGTGCAGTGTTCGTAGGAATCCTTCCAGTTGCATGGCAACCATCTTTGTAATTACTATTTGCAACTCCATTTTTAATAGTTTGATTACTATTTTCTCCATTATATTGTTGCATATAATGAATTTAAATTCATCCCTCTCACTTTCTGCTTCTTCTTCTTTACAACAATAAATGCAGGCTAGTATCAGGTCAACTAGCATTAAACTTAGCTTCCAAAAACAGATGAGTAATGCCTAGATAGCACATTATACTGATTTTGAGGTTCTAATGTTACAAGTAGAAACATATGCAGCTGCTTGTCCTGACTCAGATCATTGTTCCATCTAGCTCCTATTGAGTGGCAGTGGCTCTCCAGGATTCCAGAGGGGATCTTTTCTAGCGCTACCTGGATTGACAGGGATTGAATCTTGGACCTTCTGCATGTGAAGCAAATGCTCTAACATCGAGCTATGGTCCTCCCAATGTATGTAACCTTATATCTCAAAATGGATAGGACATGGAGTGGCAGAGAGGGATCAAAGTGACAAGGAAAATCATAAGCCTGTGCTTGATAATAAGGGGTTGTAAATTAGCAGTATGGCACACATTGTCATCCCTTTCAGTAACTTTCAAACAGGGGTGGCAACTTGAATAAAATATGGGGGGGCAGGTAAGCCCCACCTCACATGATCAATCTCAGACATGGTGTATGCACACCATTTCAATGGCAACACCTATCAACTTTGAGGGGCCCCAGCCCCCTCAAATATTTTATTAGGGTGTCCGAAGGGACCTCAGCCCATAAAGGTTGGCTCCTATGCCTTCGGACAAAAATTTAATAAACATTGATTCAGAGGCACACTGGTAATTGAGCTAAATAAAGGTTTGTGGCATTGCCATTAAAATGGAAGGGGGGTATATTGGGCCACAGAATACTTTTGAGTTGAAAAGGTTTAAGGACTGCCTTAGATTGCATTTAATATTCACTTGCATAAACCTTCCTGTGCATTCCTTAGTATACACTGAGATCCACCACGGCATGTTGAGTGAAAAGCACCCAATTCTTGGCTATAGGCATTCCATAATTCTGCAAGCTAGAAAAGATTTGCATGTTACTTACATATGTCACACTATTTTGTAAAATAACAACAACAACAATAGATGGGTTGATGCATTTTACTGGGGGAAATGTCTTTTGTGAACGAACCATAGAATGCACAGAAGCATTCACAGGCTGTGCGCTGTTGCCAAGACCCGTGTGGAACAAAGGAGGAGGAAAGCCTGTCTCTGTCTGTGGTGGTGAATAAGGTGGGACAGAAGTAGAAATAACTAATTCTAGTTTTGTTCCCATTATCTTCCCTGTCAGAGGCACCAAATTGCTAGAGAAATTGAGGGGAGCTGACATTGCACACGTGACACACATGACGCACAGTGTCGCGTCATGACTTCAGATGGAACTGGGGGGTGAAGCCACAACATGGCAGTAGCCCTGCTTCAATGGCTGGTGGCTCCTTCTCTTTGGCCCTTGGCCTCCTCCTCTTCCTCTTCCTGCTGCCACAACCGGCCAAGGACTGCTTTTCTCCCCCCCTTCCCCTCCATGGCAAGAGGAGGAGGAGAAGGAACTGGCCACTGAAGCTGCGCTTGGCCTCCTCCACCCACTGTCTTTTTGAACATTGGGGTGCAGTCTCCCCAAAAAAATATTGTGGGGCCCCTAAAGTCCTGGGTCCCTAGGAGTTGGTGCCCCTGCTCTTTACTGAGTTGTGCAAGGGCAACACTGAGGCTGTTTGCACACAATGGCTATAGAGCAACCACCCGCAAAGAATCCTGGGAAGTCTGGCATACCTTTGCAGAGCTATGATTCCTATCATAGGTTTACCAGACGTCCCTGGTTCCCGGGGACAGTCCCCAGATTTGCAAATCTGTCCCCAGGAAACGTGGCAGTGGCAGCCTCGGCAGCCCAGAGCCAGCCTGGTAGCGCACTTGGCTCTGGTTGGCTTCAGGAGCTGCCCGTTGCCACCGCCACTGCTGAAGGGGAACTAGGGACATCTGGCGATAGAGATCTCTGCCCCCTTCCCCCTTTGTTTTGACAGATCGAGGGAGGCTCAGGAGTCACAAACAGGTGGGCGCTTCCCAGGAGGGGCACAAGGCGCATGGTTTGTCTGCCAGGCAAGGTGCAAAGCCCTTCTTTTCTACCCTGTGAAACATAAATGTGCAGAGTTTTTTTAAAAAAAACTGGGCAACAGCCGCCTGCCCGTGACTCCTGAGCCTCCCCCAATCAGTCAAAACAAAGGAGGAAGGGGGCAGAAGATCGGGAGAGGCTCCGGAGTCATGGGTGGGTGGCGCTTCGTTGCCCAGTTTTTAAAAAGCTCTGCACATTTATGTTTCACAGGCTGCGAAATAAGGGCTTTGCACCTTTGTACAATATGCATGTGTGCTTGGGCCCAGGGTCTTTTGCCTCACCATCCCCACTACTGACTCCCTATTGCTACTCAGCTTCCCAAAAAAAAAAGGGGGGGTCCCCAGATTCATTGAAAAAAATCTGGTTACCATATCCTTTCGTCCTTAACAAACTACACTTCCCAGGATTCTTTGGGTCAAAATGTGCTTTAGTAAAGGTAAAGGGACCCCTGACTATTAGATCCAGTCGTGGCCAACTCTGGGGTTGCAGCGCTCATCTCACTTTACTGGCCGAGGGAGCCGGCGTACAGCTTCCGGGTCATGTGGCCAGCATGACTAAGCTGCTTCTGGCGAACCAGAGCAGTGCACGGAAACGCTGTTTACCTTCCCGCCAGAGCGGTACCTATTTATCTACTTGCTCTTTGACGTGCTTTCAAACTGCTAGGTTGGCAGGAGCGGGGACAAAGCAACGGGAGCTCACCTCGTCGCGAGGATTCGAACCGCTGACCTTCTGATCAGCAAGTCCTAGGCTCTGTGGTTTAACCCACAGCGCCCTTCCAAAATGTGCTTTACATATGCCTTAAATGTATGATGTGTACAGAGCCTGAGACTAAGGAGGAGGCAGCTGACATGCAGTGCCACAGCCTGGACTGCAAACAGGCTAAGGTTGGTGGGGAACGTGCCACATTTGCCCTCATGGGCCAGCCTGCGCTGCTTGGATCTTGGAAGTTTGTTTTCTAAAAGGTTTCTATAAAACTATAAACGGATATCATCTGCTCGGTAATACTGAGATTTTTGTTTCCAGAAACCATCTGCTTTCTCTGCTCTTAAATTAAACATTTACCATATTTTTGAAAGGTATATAGTCTCGAGTCTCTGTGTGCTAAATACTCTTTAATTTTTAAACATGTTTAAAAATATAGCCCAGTCCATTACAGTTACAGTTTCTACATTTAAACTGAAAAATAACAGCTGGTATATGTTTCATTCCCTTCCTTTTTCCTTAATATATTTGCAACACTAATATATATTTTCCCCCTTTCCACCCTCAGAAATAGATATACAAGGTTTGATGGGTCCGCAGTGAGTCAGTGTGTGTGTGTGTGTGTGTGTGTGAACATGATACAGATGACATTTTGCATGGATATCCCAGGCCACAATACACTTTGGCTTTCCAGTACCTGGATATATAATGAAAAAAGGTGAAAACTAGGTTGTATTCCTGACCAGTCAAAGTAACTGTAAAAGTTACGTTTGATAGATTTGGTGTGATAGCGTTTGTATCACAACATAGCTCTTGCTGTATATGTTTGCATGTGTGTGACCATAATTCAGTGGTAAAGGTAAAGGGACCCCTGACCGTTAGGTCCAGTCGCGGACGACTCTGGTGTTGCGGTGTTAGTATTTGTTAGTGGGTGGGGGCCCTGAGCTCCTGCAATGTTCATCTGGGTGTTGCGTGTGACGTCAATGATGGTCGTTTGTGACCCCCAAATGTGGTGTCTGAGCTAGGAATGTGTCAGTGGTTCCTCCTCTTTTTCCTGCTGCATAGCGGAAGCAGCCCTCTGCCTGCATCACTGGCAGAAGGTAGGGCAGGAACTGCCACCAACCAGGGATGCTGAGTTGCCACGCAACGCCTGGATTTCGCACATGTCTGGGCATCACACACGAGGTCGCACACAACATCATCCACACACCCTCACCTGAGTGTAGAGGTAACGCTCCGCTTTGCAAAGGCAAACCTCGCACCAGACATGCAACAGTATGTCAAGGAGCGTTACGCCTGCTTTCCCTGACCTTTTGCCTTCTTGGCTAGAAAACAAGGTTTCCCCCTTACCTTTTGTCCTTTCACAATTTGTTTGCTTGACATATCGCTTGGCTGGAGCATGGTGGGGAACACAGATGTAATCAAGTATTGGTGGGAACATTTGAGGCAAGCACCTGCTGACACATGTATTTGCTAAAGCTGGAAATGTGCATAGATGGAAATAACGTTAAGTTCAGGGTGGTTTCACTACTGTTTCCAATTGTTGACTTCTGCTAATAAAAGGAGCCTTTGCAGAGCTAGCTGGCAGCTTGCTTGGAGGATGCTTGCCAGCGTGCTTCTGCACAGCTCACCCGCACTACCAACTCCTGTCTCATGCCTTCACTTGACCTGAGTTTGCTATTCAAGGAAACAAGTGAGACTTTCTTCCAAATGTTGCAGTTTATTCTCCCGCTCCTCTTCAGAGAAGGTTTCAGGGTTCCAGCTCTCTCTTCACTCCAAGAAGGCTTTTCCACCACAAACTCCAGTTTCTTGATTTCTTTTCCAGCAGACAATCCACATTCCTCATTGGGCTGGAGTTTGTAGGTAGGGGTGCCCCATGGCTTTTAAGAAAGGCTATTTTTTTTGGGGGGGGGGATTTAGTACTTTTTGTCAGCACCAGGGTTTCCCTGAGCTGGTTCATCACCTTTGCTTAGTCTCATTTTTGATCCAGTCCTGCCAACACTCACCACCTGCTTTTGCTATTGGAGGAAGTGATTATATGAACTGTATTTAATGCCCTTTGCTGGGGTTTTCTTTCACAGTTCCTCCTCCAGTTCACCCAGTACCATGTTTCCTAGCATCTTTGGCAAACCCAAAGGGGTTTTATTGGCAAAGCTCTTCATGAAAAACCAGTGTGTGACACTTTCACAGGTGGTGGAGTAGAACAGGAAATGCCTTCACTTTCTGGCAGAGGGAACCTACCACCTCCTCCTTCAAAGATAAACATCTTGCTTCATTATCACTTTCATTCTAACACATTTATCTGAACTGAATTAACAAGTACCTACCCCAGGTTTCCCGCACTGACTGCTTACAAGTTTGTAGAAGCTAATATTCAAGGACATTAAAGGAAAAATAAAAGAAATGAGGTCTTTGCAAGTAGGAGATACTTTACCGTTTGGTCCCATAAAATAAAATAAACATTGTAAAAAAAATAAAAATGAAGCCTATAAACCTTGGGAAGACGGATAAGTTGACATATTGTTCTGCATATCTCTGTTTAATAATATTATATTTCATTTCCCATGCTAAGAAAACAGCCATTACCCAAAGCAGCCATTCGTAAACAGCCATTGTGAACAGATTGCATCCTTGTTGGTGGTATCATAATTGAAATAAGTTTACCAGTCTTTTATGAGAAAATACCAGATGTATAAAATACCTATTAATCAACTCACTCGCTTTTGCAGACATCAGCTTCAGTACCGATGGCTATTAAAGAATAAATGGGATAAGAGCAAAAAGAAAAGAAAGAAAAGGGGAGAAATTCAGAAAATTAGCCAAGCAGTTCAACCATGTGGCATGTTGCTTGAAGAGAGAACGGGGGAGGGGAATGCACTGTGTTCTCAGATCAGTTCTTCTGAGCCAAGCTTACAGGTCGTCATGTTCATCAATTCAGCATTTGTTTGGTTTTCATTATTGCAGGAGCACATTAACCATTCCTTTGTGGACAATGATATAAAGCATCAGGCTGCCAGTCCACTACCTCTTAGTTGCATACCCTCCACCTTCCCACTACTAATCACATTTTCATTGAATTCTCCTCTATCTGTGAGAAGAGGCTGCAGGGGCACTATCTGTTAATCTTGGACCCCCGGAATAAACATAAAATTGTTGTTATTTTCCTTTTCCTGCTAAACTAGATGGAAACTGAAGAAAGCAATGGGGACAGCTCAGTAAGCGTATATGCTGATAGAGTTTTATTGACAGCAGACTGTATGTGGGGCAGTGAGCACACATACACATCATACTTTTCAAATGTCAACAAATACCTAGGTGGTACTGTGAAGGAGACTATTGCTGAGGGATCCAAAGGAGACCCTGAGCCACAGAAATGTGTAAATCTCCCCTTCAAGAATCTCACAGAGCTGTTTTGCTTAAGGGGACTGTGTTTTGGATTTAGGCTGATTAAAGACCTGCTGGTGCATTGCTGCAGGGGCGAAACTGGGCTTTATTTCATGTGGGCATGCGCGCGCACACACACACACACTGGGAGACTCAATGGCATCCCTCTGGATACTTTACCCGGGGCAAATAATAATAATAATAAGCGTTTGGATTTGATATCCCACTTTATCACTACCCTAAGGAGTCTCAAAGCAGCTAACAATCTCCGTTCCCTCCCCCACAACAAACACTCTGTGAGGTGAGTGAGGCTGAAAGACTTCAGAGAAGTGTGACTAGCCCAAGGTCACCCAGCAGCTGCATGTGGAGGAGCGGAGATGCGAACCCAGTTCACCAGATTATGAGTCTACCGCTCTTAACCACTACACCACACTGGGCTAGCTAACCCAGCTAGCTCCCCACCCCCGGTAGTTACAGCACTGCACCCTTACTGTACTCCATCAGCTTATCTGGCTTGCTAGGAGCTGGGACATGGAAGAGTAAGATTTAGGTTTAGAAGGTGGCAAACTGTGTGATAAAAAAAATAAACCTGAAGAAATGAACATCACCATATTTTGCAGAGCTACAATAGAAAGAGGAAGCAATGGTGGCAGTTTGTTTGTTTGTTTGTTTGTTTGTTTGTTTGTTTAGTACACTGCCCTTCATCTGAATATCGCAGGGTGGTTCACAATATGATGCTAGTCAAAAACATTGAGCAAGATCCAACCTCTACCATAACGTAGGAGTATTGCAGGGCTAATCAACATGGTTGCCCTCCAGGTGTTCTTACTGAGTTAGACCCATTGGTCCATCTTTCTTAATACTGTCTGTCCTGACAGGCAGCAGCAGGAGTCTTTTTTCCAGCCCTTTGGGGACTGAAGCTGGCACCTTCCTCATGGAATGCAAATGCTCTACCACTGAGCTGTTCCCCTTCCAGTCGGCAGAGTGACCGAATAAGCGGAACATGAGAAAAGGAATAGCAGAAGCTCAGCTCACCACACCAATTATGCCCATCACAGCTCATGTTGCCTGTTCCTCTGTATGCCCCTATCTGAAACATACCAGTGGCATCACTGGGTCACTGCTTTGCACAGCAACTGGTTGCACATGCAACCATGATAAATAACAATTCCTGCAATGAATTAAATTGGGGGGGGGGGGGACTAGCCAGAACAGCAGTACATAATGCAAACCATAATAACTGGCTTGAAATGTGTATCCTGGGGTTTCAGATGATGTCACAATCTACTGCAGCAAATTTAATAGTATCGTTGCCTGGAAGCTAGGCCATTATGCTGTGTTTAATTTCTCCAAGATGTAAATTACATGGTTCAATGTTGTATAGCATTGGCTACTGCCATTTTAGATTCTTGTGCTTGCAGCTGTCAGGAAACATAATGTTTATGGGTGTTTTGTTTAGCTTGATCATTAACAGACTTATCTTGAAACTATCCCATGCTCTGTTTTTCCTTAGTGTTCCCAGATATCCATTTAGATGAAACAGACTTCACAATTCATAGAATATCTAAATATTAGAAGGTGCAACCCCCATTCTAATTGTGTGGATTTTATTAACTTTTTCAGTGTAGCTGATCCTCATGGTATCTTCTTCTTCTTTGGTGATCACTCGTAGCCAAGTAAGGTTGTCTTCCATGAACATGGTCTTAACAGTGAATCCGTAAGTGACTGTGGAGGCCAATTCTGGGTCCACACATCCTTCCACAGTGGGGCCATAGTTTTCCAGATGGGAGTTGAGCATAGTGAGGGGTTTGCCAATGTGCCTTCCTCTTAGCATGTTTCTCCCTTTCATCCTGAGTTCAAGTGTCTCCAAAGCCCATGACACCTTTGGTAAAGGCTGTTCACCAACTGGAGCGCTCGTAGGCCAGTGTTTCCCAATTGTCGGTGTTTATACTACATTTTTTTTTTATTTTTTAGATTTGCTGAGAGAGAGTCTTTAAACCTCTTTTGTATGTATAAACCTCATGGTATATGGGGGGAAATGGCACCTACAGTGCAATTAACTAAGGGATTTTGTGGTGAAGGTAGGAGTAATGAACCCTCTGGCCCCGTTGGGCTGAAATGATGTGATGTTGCTTGGTGGCATTAAGGGCCAAGAATCAATTAGACAAGGATAAGCATTCTATTATTCAACTACTGGCTGAGATCTGATGCCAAGAAAGGGGTGGAAAAGCCGGGGAGCCAATAGTGTGTAAGGCTGTGAGATTTGTATCTTTCTACTAGACTGAGCTTCTCCTGGCATCTCATCAGTACGATAGGGAAAGCCAGACGGATGAAGTTACCCCCATCTGTATTTTCCCCATCTCTTTTTAAGCCATTCACAAAGGTGTGGAATTTCTCTAAACGTCTAGATATGGAAAGAGCAAAGTCCTAATACTGTGTGACACCAGGACAGGAGTTCTGAATTTTATAAAACGATGAGCTAATGAGCCCAATCTGTCAAATAGATGAGGGATGTGAAGCAAACTCATAGTTAGGTTCCTCGAGGCATGCTCTCTCAATGGGGTGGGCAGTAGCGTGGGGATACCAGTTTAGTTTCCTTTGCCCTGTCTTCTCTTGGCCATGGTGGGGCAGTGCTGCCTCTTGAGGGGTGGAGCTGTTGCAACATCCCTTCAAAGAGTCAAGGCATTGGGCCTTTCTGTTATACCAGGGTAGGCTTGGGTGGCGTGCGACAGCTTGGGTAGGAGAGTGACAGCTATTGCACCTATATTTGGCAAGTTACTCTAATCCCATGTACAGACTTATAAATAGGGGGCGGGGAATCAAAAATCAAAACCCCATTACAACAAGCATTAAATGACACAACTCCACTTTGTTAGTCCTGCAGACATTTTAAAAGTGATCAGAAAGAGGCATAGGGTTAGTCTATCCCATTTAAGGGAACACGCAAATTCCATTACTCTGTTACTTAACACATTTCAATACTTGTTTTGCTTTCTGAAATGGACAGTCAAATTACATGCTGCAATCAAATATACACCTCATTATGCAAAACACATGAAACCTGTGCCAGATTAAGATATTCCCACACAAAATTTCCCACTAATAAAATCCATTAGCTAAATTGCCTTAGGCATGTTTTAGTGAACCTTTGAGACCATCTAAAATGGTATGCTCTCCACAATATTTATGGTTTGTAGAAAATATGTGGGAGCTTCACTATTCTCATATTAAGGTAGCTTTTCATTTATTCACATTCTCTAAAGCACAGAGTGAGTGTGAATTGCTTTTCCACACACAGACACACCAGCAATGTCTGTCCTGTGACTGAAGATGGGAGCTATCAGTATCCTGTGCCAGGTTTGTGCTGCAGACCTTATGAAGTAGACAAAGAACCAACCTTTTGCGCATATTAGGGGGAAGTGAAAGGTTCAGCTTCTTAAAAGTAGGGGCTGTCTGCTGTGTAACACTCAAATCCTATCTTCAATATAATTTGAGACCGTTAAGGATAGGATAGATGCTTTCTGGATTATGGCTGTGTGTTGCGGGGGGAGGGGGAGACCAAAACCTTAAACTATCCAAAAGGGAAGCAAAGGGAAAGCACAGCTCAACTCCATTCTGGTGTTCTTTGAAGATCCCAGTGTAGAGGATAAGGATAAATGCACATCTCGAGTCAGTAGCTTATAGGTTACAACATTGTTCTTTCTGAGAAGTAATGGAACCAACTGGATGAATGTCCCAGTGGTGCAGAAAATATGAACACTCACTGTTATTAATTGACTGCGGCTTAGCACACAGAAATGCCCTTGAGTGCATTTTGATTCTGCCTTCATTATCTTCTTAATTTAATTATTATTAACAAGCTTGTTTTATTTCCTTTATTAAAAAAAAAAGCTACTTCTCAGCAGGTATCCAATGTCTTACATTTTGCGTAAAGTAGTTAGTGTCATAACGGCAATGAAACTACTGGTTTCATTGTGATGTGGGGAAAATATATATGTAAGATAATAGAAAACTTTTGCTGTTTGGGGATATATTATGTTGCCTGTGATTATGTTTTCAAATGATATATGCACATGCAAGTACAGTAGGCCTGCAACTTAAGCAGATTTTCTTTACATGATTGCACCTTTAAATGGATTGCTAATAAATAAGGAATTAGAAAGGGAGTGGGAGACAGTTGCTTACTGGATTTTGGAAGCTCTCCTGACGGCTTTCCCAGAGCCCAGTAAACAAGGCAGAGGGCTTTAAAGCTCTTTTTGCAAAGGGATTTTTCGCTGCAGAAAGCGCTTTAAAGCCTTCGCCTAGCTTATCAGCCTCTGGGTTCTATTACATTCTACTTCAACATTTCTCAAACTCCCTTGTTACCCTATACATTAAATCCAGTGTTGGTCAAAAGAGCCTCAATATTCATTGTTGGGGGAGGAATTTGTCCGGCAACCTTAGTTAAGACAACTAATGGCCCACAGGCCACCGTTTGAGAACTTTTGTTCCTGTTTGATCAAGGAATAAAGTCAGAGGTGTGTGCTTGCAAATGCAAGGTAAGTGTGGATATGAATATCTTTCTAAATTATTGGCTATTTATTTGCTTTAGACTGCCCTTCAGCATAAGTGGTTCTAGGTCAAGGTTCAATAAAACAATATTCAGAAACAATATTCAGGAAGCGTCTTAAAGGTTCTATTGTGGTTGCTGATCATTTGGAAAGTGTCGTAATGCAACATAGGCCAAACATAGGGCTTAACAATCAATCTCTCTTCCCAGGGAATTTTGGGGAATGTCTCTATGGGGATGTCAGGGGTCTCCTAACAGCTCCCAGCACCCTTTACAAGCAAAAGCCCACATTGGTTTCCCATATGAACTGCACATAGTAAGAATCAGCTAGCAGGCAGCAAACACGCAGCACTCTAATACTAGTGGTGCATTGCTCCCAATGGGAAGTACCCTAGCAAGACTGACTTTTGCTGCCAAAAGCTTCCTTAAATGGTTCCACAGGGAATGTACCAACAACTTTCCAAGGCTATTATCCAGTCTGTTTACACAAGACACACATGCTGCTAATAAAACGTGAATGCTCACTGGAGTCTAAAAAGCAATGCAATGGAATCACCCACTGATTCAGCTGTCTGTCTCTACATATAGCAATGCTAGCTATCATCTATCTATCTATCTATCATCTATCTATCATCTCTATCATCTATATCTATCTATCTGTCTATCATCACCATCTATATCTATCTAACTGTCTATCATCATCATCTATATCTATCATCTATCTATCTATCTATCTATCTATCATCTATCTATCTATCTATCTATCATCTATCTATCTATCATCTATCTATCTATTATCTATCATCTATATCATCTATCTATCTATCTATCTATCTATCTATCTATACCTATCATCTATCTATATCTATCTATCAACACTTTTTCATCCAAAAAATGTGTTTTACTTGATCACTATAGCACAGCATAAATGGGCTTATTAGAATCTAATTCTATATACCCTCCCCCCAAAAAACCCCTTTCAGTTCTTATTTTCTTTCCTATGAGCAGCAATACAATCTTTTACAAATATTCAAAGGTACAGACTATTAAATAGAAAAAAAATCTCACAGCTCTCAGAGCAGTCTGGCAGGGATACAAACTGCATGTTGAGGCTAAGGAGTCAAGAAGAGCCTTAACTCTGAAGCAGCAGGCATGTTATGTATTCATGAGGCCCTTGGTTATGTCTCGTCACCTCAAGGAGCTAACATGGGAAAGGGTTTGCCTGATAATCTGCAGAATTGGTTTTAGAATTCAGGATTGTTCCTTGGGTGATTTCTCATGTGAGGCTCAAACTGGGCTTTTGCCTAAATTGGCTTGTAATGAGAATCTAAATACTGGTGAGAAGGGGAACTGAATTATTACTGCTTACACAGCCTTCACCCTATGTTCCTCAGGTAGGTCACAACACAGTTTTAAAAGCAACTTAAAACATCTTACAACCACAAAAATTGGCCAAGTCCTAAAAACATACAACTCAGATGTCAAAAGCTAGGGTAAAGAGGCCTCTCCGACATGTCAGAAATGGCTGACACATATTCATTCCCGAGGGCCTGTTGCAGCAAATGGACAGTCGCTTGTTGACCCCTTTTGATGAATCCTTTACGATTAAATAGAAAAGAAGCAAACTTAGTTTACTTTCATTCCCCCCTCCACTTTGTCTTCTTGGTATAGTTGCTTATCATCATCCTTTAGACCATAACACAACACTACTTGTCTTTAGGATCTCTCATGCCTGTCTCAAGACAGCCAAGGTTCCCTTGCAGGATGTGGTTTTCAAAACAATTTGGACATGAATCTTGCGCATGATAATTCTGCATCCCTGTAGCCTAATTTAAAGATTACATTCCATTTTCTCATCAAGTGGAATTGGAATATGCATGGAACACACTGAGTAAATTTTTAATTATTATTTTTTTTTATTCTCATCACTTGGAAAGCTTAACCACTGTCTATTATACTTCTTTGACAATTTCTATATTTATGTACATATTCCACATCCCAGAGTCTCTTTAACAATTCTGCTCTTATAGGTCCTGCTACCAGTGCTGACTTTGTGGAGGTTCCCAAGGGTTGCTAATATGAAACATGAGGAGAGTGCAAAAATGATCTGGGTTTAAGGGGGTGGGGGACATCAGAGAACTACCGTTTTTTGTATTTTTTTACTATTTCCCATTAATCTTTTAACATTATTTTCACATTCGTTTTACACAACGCATTCATTACGCCGACGAGCCAGAGTTCAGATACACCAGATGTGTGCTGAATATGCAAATAACTGGAGGACTCGTGGTTTCCCTGGAAACCAGATGAAAGCCTTTTGAAGGGATCTGCCTTTTGCGCCAGATTTTCCTTCTCCTTTAGCGCTCTAGCTGTAACTGAACAAGGCACCTAGGCTCAAGATTGTCCCCTCCACTTACGTGAACCAGTAAAGGCCGTTTTCCCTCCAAGGATGTGAATGGGAGAGTGTTCTGTCTTACCGGTTTAGGATATTTTCACTTCCAATCAACTTTGTCAGGTTTTTCCTATGAAGGCTAAAATACACAGCTCGAGAGCTATCTGTGCTGTGTTTCCTCAGTGCTGCTCCTCTAACATGCATGCAGCATCACTCTAGTCCACACTGTGGACTCAGCTAGATTTATAAAAAGTGTTTTATATGGGTTGTATATACGATATAACACTGTGTCACCACTGGGTTGTATATACGATATAACACTGTGTCACCAGATGGCGCTGTGGAGTCCCATCTTTCCCTAATATATTTACACCCCGCTCATATGGCTGGGTTTCCCCAGCCACTCTGGGCAGCTCCCAACAGAATATTAAAAACACAACAAAACATCAGTCATTTAAAACTTCCCTAAACAGGGCTGCCTTCAAATGTCTTCTAATAGTCAGATAGTTGTTTATTTCCTTCACATCTGGTGGGAGGGTGTTCCACCTCTGCCTTGTTCCCTGTAACCTCACTTCTTGCAGTGAGGGAACCACCAGAAGGCTCTCAGTGTCCAGGCTGAACTATGGGGGAGGAGATAGCTCCTCTGAGTTCAACCTGTAACATCCCAGTATGTTTATTATGTTGTGAAACAGGGAGCATGAGACCAAGGGCTAGTCCATAGGAACAGCAGCTCAGCTGCAACCATGAGCAAGACCCAGCAGCCATCATGGACAGTGGAGGAGGAAGAAACATCCTCCCCTGGCCTTGCTAAAGCTAGAAAGGGGTCTCCCATGGTAGCTGGGATCAAAAGTGGGTGGCAGACAAATTGCTGGGCCAGCCTCAGAATCAAACTCGGATTGGGTCACATGATGCCATCACAAGGCAGCAATGGGACCAGCTTGGGAGCTAATGAATCCTAGGCTGGTTCAAAAGCACCTGCCACTGCATTCCACGCCACACCACCACTGCCACCTCTCCCTAGGCTAAGCGGCTATTGCAGGGGTCCCCAAACTAAGGCCCACGGACCGGATAAGGCCCACTTGTTTATTGGGCCTGCAGCGACCACCGCCACTGCCGCCCACTCTTACCAGCGCAGCGCTGTGCTGCGCGACTGCCCACTTCCGAGCCAGAGGAGCACTGAAAATAGCTTGTGCGCATGCCCAAGCATTATTTGCGCATGTACAAGCGTTATTTCTGGTGCACATCTTGGTCAGAGGAGGCCCGTGCACATGCACACAAGCTATTTCTGGTCTCCTCTGACCTGGAAGTGCGCTGGAAATAGCGAGTGCACAAGCATATGGGCACGCACTCCCTTGCCCTCTGGCCCGCCGCGCAATCGGCGCTGGAGACACTGGCCTAAGGCGCGGTAGGTTTGCTAACCCCTGGGCTATTGTCTCCAAACATTCCTTGCATGGTCAGGTATTTCCACATGTGCGCCATGGATTTAGGGTTGATTTTTCCATTGTAGTTCCCCAGGCCACATTGCATGCTGTTTCAGAAGATCCACTTAGCAGCTTTGGGGGGCATTGGTGCGGAGGATGAAACTGAGGAGACAACTATGGACAAGTGGAAGTTCTTTCTGCCTGGTGATCTCTGGATTCAAGCCAATATGATTATGTAGCTGAAAAACTGGAAATACAATGAAACACACTTATTCGAAATTGTCAGCCAACATGAATACAGGGAAACAAACAATGGAAGTATCTTTCCCTATTAATGAGCAGCTGCTATCTGGATTAGCAAGTATTTGCCATATTTCTAATTAGCTTTTTATTGTATTAACATGGTAATGTTAATATGATACATTAATTTTAGTCATGCAGGCATAAAGCCAATTTTTAGGGAGCTGGACTTTTTAAAGAACAAAAATAGAGAACCAATGAATAAGTAATTTACAGAACTATTCAGCCTAAGTCTGCACCATAGAGACAGAGTATATAATCCCCAACTTTTCAATACACAGTTGTAATTAAAGAATGTACACATTTGATTTTCATTAGCTATGCGTTTTGCAGGAAACAGTGGCTGTTTATATTCTGAGCTTGGTCTCATAAAAGTTGGGATGAAAGTAGACTTTATGTGTTCTGTATGATGGATATAGAATAGTTTGGGTGAAATATTCCATCCTTTACAATCCCCTTCAAAAGAGAATAAAAATCTTCCGAGAGGAATAACTTACTCTGTTATGTGGAAACACATAATTTGTAGTTTATTTGACAACAGCAAAATCCTATATTTAGCAGGCTTCTCTGCTGATTCCCGAATATTCCAGAGGGTTGCTTTTTTCTTTTTTAATGACCCATGCGACTCTGATTATGCTTTTTTTTTTTTTTTCAAGAGCCATACTTGCCTTTCCCTAACCCAAGAAGATCTGTGGTGAAATCTTTAAAAACAGCTGTAGGGCAACCAAATACAGTGGTACCTCGGTTTACAAACTTAATCCGTTCCTGAAGTCTGTTCTTAAACTGAAACTGTTCTTAAACTGAGGTGCGCTTTTTCTAATGAGGCCTCCCACCACTGGTGCCCTTCCACCATTCGGCTTCCATTCGTAGACTGAGGTAAAGTTTGCAAACCGGGACATTACTTCCGGTTTTGCGGAGTTCGTAAACCAAATAGTTCGTAAGCAAGGCTGTTCTTAAACTGAAGTACCACTGTATGTGGGAGCTGTCATGGACTATTTGCGTAGGGGTGATTAGATCCTTCTTATTTTTGTTTCTAACTACATACACTTAGATATTTGGTTGGGATTACCAGCCATACAATACTGTAGAAGAATACAAATTTGGGTTTTTAAAAAATAAAGGTGCAAGGTGGCCCTGACTTTTTGTACAAAGCAGCATTCTTCAAGACAACCTCGGTTGTCAAACATAATCCATTCCAGAAGACCGTTCGGCTCCAAAATGTTCAACAACCAAGGCGTAGCTTCCGATTGGTTGGAAGAGCTTCTTGCACTCAATCGGAATCCATGTCGGATGTTCGGGTTCCAAAATACGTTGGAAACCCAAACCATTTACTTCCAGTTTTTCGGTGTTTGGGAGCCGAAACATAGAATAACGGAGGCATTTGGGAACTGTGGTTTGACTGTACAGGGTTTTCATTCTCATGTTGTTTTTATGCAGAGTATTATTCTTGCTGTCCATGAGCTTTACATTCTTCATTTAAATTCAGCCCTGGCTTATGGTAGTTTTTTGTTGTCAAATGTCAGTACCAACAGTGCCTGTGAGAAAAATCCCTTCCCCCTCCAAAAAAACCCCTGCTCCAGATGATTGGGAGACGCTTCAGAACAGATTTTCAGAGGTTCTGGGGTCTGCAGAGGTAAGGAAAGGAAGGGGAAATACCACTTGAATGAATGGCAGTCTTTTTGCATGACACTAGACATCCCCAATGACTGGAATTCAAGACACACTTAGCTGTAAGTAACTCTCATTGAAATCAATTGAGGTTACTTTTGAGTAAATATATATAGGATTGCAATACAAAACAGATTTGTACATAACTTGGTTCAAAAAGGGTTTGCAATAAAAGAATCCAGCTTCTCCTTAAGGCAGTTTAGCAGTTTGTTTTCTGAATCAATTCAGTCGTAAACTTGTTCATCTTAAATTGCTTTTCTACGTGTACAGAAGGGAGACCCCACAACTCAACTCTCTGATTAGATGCTGGGACACAAGCCAAGTAACCAGTGGATTTTATAATAGACCAATTAACAGCTACGTATATGCATAATAATTATTTTTGTACTGTAAATGCTGTGTGATCACCAGTAAGTAGTATTTTATATATGGGCATGCTAGTGACATACTAGTATTTTATATATGGGCATATAGTATAGGGGCATGCTGTTTGTCAGATATAAATATAGATATAGATAGATAGATATAGATAAGAATACAGGTGACTTTAAGCTTCATTTTAATATAATTTGCCATATGGGAAATATTTAACCGTATTTAACCTCCAATAAGCAGGGACGCGGGTGGCGCTGTGGGTAAAAGCCTCAGCGCCTAGGGCTTGCCGATCGAAAGGTCGGCGGTTCGAATCCCCGTGGCGGGGTGCGCTCCCGTTGTTCGGTCCCAGCGCCTGCCAACCTAGCAGTTCGAAAACACCCCCGGGTGCAAGTAGATAAATAGGGACCGCTTACTGGCGGGAAGGTAAACGGCGTTTCCGTGTGTGGCTCTGGCTCGCCAGAGCAGCGATGTCACGCTGGCCACGTGACCCGGAAGTGTCTCCGGACAGCGCTGGCCCCCGGCCTCTTGAGTGAGACTGGCCCGTACGGGCAGGGGTACCTTTACCTTAACCTCCAATAAAATTTTCACACATGACACCCAAAACATTTCCGGGCCTCTTCTATATACTATTTTTGTGTATGTTGTTAATGAAAGATGGGGGAAGTCAGGAGGGGGAGACTAAGAATCTGGGAGCTGACAAAGTGGAGGACTCCAAGAGAGGAAGAAAGGGGCTGCAATTAAAGAAGGGAAGGGAAATAAGGAAATAAGGACTGCCATGGCTCTCCCCTGAACATTCCTCGAGTCTGACCAGGGAACCGCAGCTCACTGGATGAAAACCATTACTCTTAAGAAATACCTATCATAATGCTAATAAAATGAAATAATATATTTTCCAATTAACTTAAATTTGATATGCTTTCTGATCATTCTGATATAGCGCTCTACTGCATATGTTACCCATTATACTGGTGTTACTTTGAGAACCTATTACACTGTAATCTTTGAATTTTTATTTCAAATTCACGCTGAATTTTATTTTCAAGTTATCCTGTAAAGCTTGTTAAAATGCATTCCTGGTGTATTTATTGCCTGAGAACCTTAAGGTGAAACTAAAGAGGCAAAGAGCTAAAGGCTGCTGCATTCACAATCCCAGAATCCCTGGTCCTATCATAACCGCTTTGTTATATTTTTATTTTGCAACACCGAAAGTTGTATGCATTTCTACCAGTCATCCAAGAGATTATATGTTCAGCAGGAAGGTTTCCATTAAATCAAAATCTAGCTAAGGCTTTTCTTATCATTGAATCATTTTAATGAAAGTTAAACCCATTCACTATACTAGGCATTCCTTTCTTTTGTGGCCAATGGAAACATAAAATGTGACATTACAATAACATGCAAATAATAAATACAACAGATTTAAAATAAAATAAAAAATAAAATGCTGATATTGAAGTTCCTGGTGGAATTTTCCCTGTGTTGGGCATTGTGTTTTTCATTTGCATAGCTTCATTAGTGAAATATTCATTAATAGTATCTGCATAATTTCCAGTTTTGCTCCATGAAATGTATCATGCTCTTCTAAAAATAAGTTTGCACAAATTATCCTAGCCTGGCAGGAAGAAAAATATCTACCTGCTCTTGCAATCTCTTTCTTTCACAAGCTGCAAATAAGCTTTGCTTCAGTTATTTATTTATTTTAATAATTTCAGCATGTTTATGTTTGAAATTAAAGGGTTTGGATGTCTTATCTTTTCTGCCTTTGGCAGCATAACTCTGAATTTGTTTTTCCCATAAATATTTCATGTGCTGCTTTTTGCAGAATTTTAAAGGGTCTGTATGGCAGGTATCTTTAAATGGAAGGGAGGGGGGAAAGTTTGATTTATTCATTGACAAAAACAGAGAGGGGAGCGACAACCCAAGTAGTTTGAGCCTTTTTAGCTGATGAGCAAAAAAAAAAAAAAAAATGTTCATTTTGACATTACCTTTTTGACATTTTGTACATAATTTTTACGACTGATAAAGAGTCACACACCATTAAATACCGTTGAAGTATTTACTCCTGGACACAGACACTATGAATTTTTATTGGGGCTGAGGACCTTTAGGATAAGAAATGAGTGATGTTAACTGGAGATTATGGTTTGGATGCTAGCTTCCCTTCTCGTGAAGAGAACAAAATTCATAGTCATGAATTAGAGCTTTCCTATCTACCTTCTCTCCGCAAACTCCCTGAAAAAACAAGCCATTAAATATTCTGTTAACTATCATTTCCCATTTCATCTGAACCAGGAAGCAATGCTTAACAGCTTCAGACTGCTCAGACCTTCAAACTATGGCTTAATATCCTGTCTTGTCCCAACCTGTTGACCATAGTTTTCTAGGTTTGGGAATATTAACTTACTTGTTTGCTCACTTGTGCAAAAGGAGGAGCACGGGTTACATCATGAGTAGGCAAATAATAATAATAGCTTTATTGTCAATGTACAACCTGTGTACAATGTATCCAATCTAAATTTATCACATATTTTCTCTTTTAGACTTCCTTCAACCTCTCTGACAATCATCCATTATTCAAATTTTTAAATACGCATTTCCTAATTTTATATTGCATTTTATAAACCTTCATGTGGACGCGGGTGGCGCTGTGGGTTAAAGCCTCAGCGCCTAGGGCTTGCCGATCAAAAGGTCGGCGGTTCGAATCCCTGCGGCGGGGTGCGCTCCCGCTGTTCGGTCCCAGCGCCTGCCAACCTAGCAGTTCGAAAGCACTCCCGGGTGCAAGTAGATAAATAGGGACCGCTTACTAGCGGGAAGGTAAACAGCGTTTCCGTGTGCGGCTCTGGCTCGCCAGAGCAGCGATGTCACGCTGGCCACGTGACCCGGAAGTGTCTTCGGACAGCGCTGGCCCCCAGCCTCTTTGAGTGAGATGGGCGCACAACCCTAGAGTCTGGCAAAGACTGGCCCGTACGGGCAGGGGTACCTTTACCTTTACCTTATAAACCTTCACACACTTAGTTTTCATCAATACAATAGTCCTCTATCATTTACAGAACTTCTTGAAATCCCACTAGCGTTATTTGCTCATCACAACACACAACACACCAACCCTGAAAGTCAGTTGCACTGTATTATTTTCCATTCGGCAGCCTAACAGCCTATGGATAGAAACTGTTTTTTAGCCTGTTGGTACCACTGATTATACTTCTATATCTCCTGCCCAAGGGTAGAAGATTAAAGAGGTGCTGGCCTGGATGTGAGTCATCCCTGAGAATTTTTCTCGCTCTCCTAAGGCAACGATCCCTTGTGATTTCATCTAACTAAGGCCCGGGGCCCAGATCTGGCCCAATCGCCTTCTAAATCCAGCCCGTGGATGGTCCAGGAATCATCATCTTTTTACATGAGTAGAATGTGTCCTTTTATTTAAAATGCATCTCTGGGTTATTTGTGGGGCACAGGAATTCGTTCATTTTTCTTTTCAAAATATAGCACGGCCCCCCACAAGGTCTGAGGGGCAGTGGACCAGCCCCCTGCTGAAAAAGTTTGCTGACCCCTGGGTTACACGCACAGCCGAAAGAATAATTCATATGTATTCTTATTAAACTGAAAATTGATTATCTAAATGTGGTCAAAATGTCTACAGAAAATTCTGTTATATTCTCCAGATTTTCATCTCTGTTTTAAAACTCTCTTTTTTTGTCTTTTCTTCTAATAATTTGAGATTCTCCAAGGTGAGCAGAGTGTGTCTGCTTCCTACACAGATATTCCGTCAATTAGAATTATTATAGAATAGTGTCCTAGAAGAAAGCTTCCTGTTGGCTTTAGCAATTCAGATATATTCCTAAACCTGAGAACCGTGCAGCTAGTTAACACTCTGCACAGCCTCAAGGCAAACATCCATATTTTTTTTTCCATTTACAAATTGACCTTTCAGTTCTCCGGACAGTAGTTGTCTGCAACCAGCAATTTCTGGGGCAGAGCAACTCACAAAAGCTTTTGCTATCACAGCCAGAAGCCATATTTTTATGGGAATTGCTAGAACGAACTTCAATTTCATAATGATATCTTATGAACAGAAATAGCATTTAGAAAAGACTACTGAAAACCTCAAAGTTCCTTTTATCAGGTGGGTGTTACCCTTTATCTAAAAAGGGTGTTTGAACTCTCAAAGGACTTTTTTTTCTGTAAAAGCTGATGAAATGACACTTTTAAAGGAACCATTTTGCCATTATTTTTCCTTTTACTCTGTTAAAAATAACAGTATCCATGTTGAGGGGAAATGATTACATCTAATCAGTGTAGATGTAATCAGATCTGAAGCTGGCACTGATCATTCCTGAAAAAGTAAAATGCATGAAATGCTTTATATGGTTTTTGTTGTTGTTATAGGATACATCTCATATCAAAGTATACTTTGCTCAGAAAAGGGGAAGATTCCCCCGCCCTTAGGAGAAATATTTCAGATTAATTATGTTTCTAGAACGTGAAGATCTGCTTCCCTTTTAAAAGATTTATTTTCAGGATATGCAAACTAGAAGTCCAAATACATTTGTAACCTGAGGTACCACTTTTGCTAATGGGGCCTCCCGCTGCTGCTATGCCACCGCTGTGCAATTTCTGTTCTCATCCTGAGGTAAAGTTCTTAACCTGAGGTACTACTTCCAGGTTAGTGGAGGCTGTTTGTAACCTGAGGTACCGCTGTAGTAGTAGTATTGATGGGCAAACCTGCCAAAGCTTGAAAAAGTATCTGTGCTTTCTTGGAAAGTGTTGGGAAAAAGCTCACCTGTTTTCTAAAGTTGGCGCTTGTGAATAATAATAGTAATAGTAGTAGTAGTAGTAATAATAATAATAATAATAATAATAATAATTTATACACCGCCCATTTGGCTGGGTTTCCTCAGCCACTCTGGGAGGCTCCCAACAGAATAATAATAATAATAATAATAATAATGTGACAAAACATCAAACGTTAAAAGCTTCCCTAAACAGGGCTGCCTTCAGGTGTATTCTAAAAGTCAGATAGTTGTTTATTTCCTTGATGTCTGATGGGAGGGTGTTCCACAGGGCGGGTGCCACCACCAAGGCCCTCTGCCTGGTTCCCTGTAACCTCACTTCTCGCAGGGAGGGAACTGCCAAAAGGCCCTCAGAGCTGGACCTCAGTGTCCAGGCTGAACGATGGGAGTGGAGATCCTCCTTCAGGTATACTTTGCCGAGGCCGTACTGGTGCACACCCATGTCCATTCTAATATTGTGGCTTCACTTCATATGCTCTGCACCCATGCCACAACATCAGCTGGAGCCACAGCCCTGTTGAAATCCCGTCACTCACCTTCATACTGGGATCAAGAGGCAGGTGAAAATCTCCAACGCAGAACAACTACCATGTCAAGCGGCTTCACCTAAAAATTAAATGACATTACTCAAACAGAGGATAAATTCTTCAAACAAAAGGCTGACTGGGTAATCTAACTGTGTAGTTCACGTCAATCACGGAGAATTTCAGTTCTAATAAGAGGTTAACCAGGGTAAAGGACATCAGCACACACACACTTATAAAGTTTAAGCTTTGTTCTTCCAATCTATTAACAGCTGGCGAGCTGGCCTGATTTGCTGAGCACTGTTCTTGCATAGCATCTCCTTTAACCATCCAAATGGAAGAACTTCTGGAGAAATGGCTCTGGCTACATCCAGCTTTGCAGGTTGTATCCAGTATTATTCCTTACATTGATGGAAGGTTTTTTGATCCAGTGGAGTCTTCAATCTGCAGAATGAGGAGTGAGACTTTTTTTTGCTGATCCACTTTTTTCCCCTACAGCCCTCTGCACCCCCTCTCATACCTCTCAAAAGGGTTTCCTAACCTTTGGCAGTAGATTTCGGATGTGTGCTGAAAGGCGGACGTGGAATCTGCAAAATGGTCTCTTTCTTGTTTCTGAGATGCAAAACTCTGCTGGATCAAAGAGCCTTCTTATCAGTAGAAGAGAGACCGCTGCATACAATCCTATGAGCTGGCTAAATTCATTCTTCATGCATGGCAATGTTTCATAACAGTATCCTTCCTGTCCCCCCCCCCCCCCCGAGCACAGACCCATTTTTTTCATTAAATCTTGATTAAATCAGAACTTTTATTTTCTTATTGTGGCTGAAGATTGTATGTGTATGTTTGTATACACACACACACACACACACACAGAGAGAGAGAGAATTGTTAAAAGTGGTGAAAGTAATAGTGTTATAGCACAAGCTACACGTGTGTCCAATTGCAATATAGTGAAACCATGCTATGCAAAGCAGCTTGTGCACACATTCACATAACACCAGAGATTAAAACATATTTGTGTCAGATATGAACTGTATAAACAGCTACTTCATAACTACCAGTAGACAGTTGCACTAGGATGTCATAAACCTTATAGTATCAGCAATCTGCTCCCATTATTTTTTTTTATGGTGCTTCAGTTCAAGTAATTACATCACAATCTTCCCTAACATAATGTGCTAGCACTCTACTTCCCGTTAAAGAAGTCCCCCCCCCCCCGCCCTCATATATAAACCCTATATATCTCAGCTTTCGTGCTCTTTTACCTTCTCTTCAGCCATTGTCATCTGTTAGGTGGTACATTTAAAACAAAACAAAACAAAACAAAACAAAACAAAACAAAAACCTCAATTGGAAACAAGTAGCAGAAGGACATTTGAAATCGAAAGTATGAAAGCAACCTTAGGGCATTCTCATAGTTTTCTACACATGTAAATTTGAGGGCTGAAGGCATTGGGGGGGGGGGGCTAAAAGCTTCACACACAAAACCCATTCTTGTTGACATGTTGTTACATGCCTGCAGAGCTTCTTTCACCAATTTGAAGCTAGCACTGGTCCAGCTGGTTTTTTGTTTAAGAATAGGGGCTTCATTTCCTTTTACCCAACTAATCAGGGATCCTATTGGCCAGAAGCGCCAAGTTTCCCTCAAAATTGATGGGGCCCATCACATGTCAAACATGTGTGACGTCACACACATCACATTTTGAACATGTAACATTGCATCTCCTGGAGGAGGCCGAGCGCTCTGGAGAAGCCAGCCACTGACATTCGGCTCCTCGCTCAGCCTCTCTGCCCCCTCAACATTGAGGGGCTCCCTTTCAACAAATATTGAGGGGGCTGAAGACACCTTGGCCCCCTAGAGTTGGCACACCTGCTATTGACAGAAGGATGACATCATATTGCCATTCAGATTTGGCTGCAAGGCAACATGAAGCCAGATTCTGCTATTTGACGTGATGAAAATTGGCTACAAAGCCTTGATAGAATGAGGAAATTATTTACTGCTCTCACTCCAAAAGAGTACATACCGGTAACTTTGTCCCATTTTACAACCTCTTTTGAAAAATTACCCAAACAGTGTTTGTGTGTGTATATGGTGTCTTACAAGAGTGAAGTTTTCTCTCCTGTTGATTCAGCCCCAGTACCAAGGTTCCCCCAAATATATCTCCAAGCATGAGCCTTGGACATGTAGGCTGTGATCTACAGAGCACTTTTTATGTGAGCACCAGGGGTTGTGTTCATTGATTTCTTGCAGCAGATACTAACTCTCCGTCAGAGACTATTAAGGGCCACTCTTCTTGTGATATAAGAGCCTGCACTCGGTGAGGATATCACAAATCCTGCTGTGTTCTTTCCATCTGACCTTTCTTTAAAAAATCAACAACCTTGAACCTGAATTTTCAGTACTGAAACAACTTGGTGCTTGTGGGTAACACAAAGGTCTCATGTCATCCACATGGGATGTACGCCACACGTTGTGCATGTTAAATTTTAGGCATCGATCGTGGAGACATGCTAAAACAGCAGATTTCTGAAGTGAGTTTATTGTTAGCCTAATTTGTGATACCCTGTAAATAACATTTTTTTTTTACTATAATCAATGTGCTCACCATGAAGTTGTTACAGTAAGTGCCATACTTTTAACCAGTGCTTTTATTCTAGGAAAAATGGTGCCGGTATTGTGCACCCTTGATCACCCCCAGGAAAAAAGCAGTGACTATAATAGTTTTAGATGTACGTGTATGCTTTGAAAAGTAACAGCAGTATGGCCACCCACGCTGTTTAAAAACTACTTGATTCATCATTGAAAACATATCAATGCATAGGTCATAGTTCTAATGAAAATACTGAAGGAACCAGTTCTTCCTATAAACTACTAATCTCTTGCGTCGAACTTTTGAAGTATCACACAGGGCCAGCCCTATCATTTGCCACAGTGGGATGACTGCCTCAGACTGAGAAGAAGCTGTCCCCCTCTGTTGGAGAACAGAGCTGTGTATGCCACATGGCCAGTTGAACTGCCAGTCCAATTGGTTTCTGCACATGGAATGGGTGGGGTGCCATTTAGTCATTTGCTGCAGGCAGTAAAATTTCTTGAACTGGCCCTGGTATTGCATTACATGCTACAGATTTTTCTTGTTCTGTTTGTGGCACCCACCAGGCATTTCACAAATAACCTCAGTCTGCATGTAACCTACTATTACCTGTACAGGGCATATATGTTCATAGGTAACAAGTGCACTGTTTACAGTGCAAGAGTCCATCATTGAAAGGTCAACAAAAACAGCAGCTACCCCATCACCCTCACACCCAGGGATGAAATCAGATTCAGACCATACATCTTTTAAAAATAGAAACTGCATGATGGGGGCTTGAAGGATAGCTCTTAAGCGGTCGTTCTCTCATTTTTGGCAGCGGGGATAAATGACCATAGAGCAGTATCTGCTTCTTCTTTTTCCTAGCGGGCAGCAAAATCTTCTCCAAACAGCCTTTGCTGCCATGAAGAGTATGTATTGTCTTGATTTTCCCCCGCCCCAGCAAGCATACTAGAACAAATTCAGCCCATTTAATCAGGTGACATCAGGCAGCACTGAAAATGCAATTTGTTGTGAAATTTGGTTTTGCATTTGCTATTAGGAGCCAAATGTTCAGCTGTTTTGCAGCTTTCCACTGGACCTTATCAAAGAACATGCTAGCTGGAGGGCATCAGCAATGCAGATCACTCAGAAGGAAACAGAACAGCTGTGTTTCTGAAAGCTGGAATAAGCATGACGTCCAATGCTGGGGATATTTAAAACTGTTCCCTTTAGCAGGGAGCCCCAAGAAACCTGTTCGATAGTAAATGAAAGTCCTTAGTGGCTTCAGTTTCTAAGTCATAGCTTTTCTAGGAGATGATATACGCTCCCTTTATATTATTAGTATCTTTAAAGAAAACATATTTGTATTTATTTTTTTCTTACAAATCAAGAACATTTAAATAAGAAAACAAACCTAAAGGTGAGCAAAAGTGCCTTGCTACCTTTCACTAGCCATAAAGTACCTCCAGGTAAGAATGATATAAATATAACCTTTGAATAAAACAAAGATAACCACCTGCATAGATATTACATCACACTGCCAGGAAGCCTGTAGGGATTAGGGTTTGTTTTTCTTCTCTAAGTGGAAATGGCTGGTGTTCTTGGAAAAAATCCTCAGCCAGTTTACAGACAGCAGTTAACATAGTTACTAGATAACCAGTTTTTCACACCAGTGTTGTCGTCATCGATTCCACTCTTTCACAGTTGCTGTCCGTGCCAAGCACCATCTTTAAATTGCCAATGAATTCACTTATTTCAGGGTCTGTGCACCAAATGCCAACAGATCTGCCCACAATAGCTGTGGAGAGAACCTGCTTTGTCAGGCCACTAAGCATTAGCGTATTCGGGCACAGCTGAATTGGCAGCTTGCATGGCAAGACCCTCAAGCCAACCCCCCATCAGGGTAAATAAATTCACAGAGACACAGATATTTTGTTTAAGGTTTTTGGGCAAAATTTTGGCCACAACTTTATCAATTACAGGAATGAGAGCGGTATTGGCTTAGGCATTGGCAAGACTATATCTGACTCCTGCCCTTTTGCACGAAGACTATAAGGGTAAACCACCCAAACGGAAACAGCTTTGAGGGAACTTGCCTGCATCTCCCCTGGTGTTCCCAGAGGCCTGGCATGGCCCTAGCCCCTCAAGCGGACTTCGGACAGGAACCAGGCCCCAGATGCCTTTAACGGAATACCCTTGAAATAGAGGGGCAGGCGATGGCTGACCTCCTCTCCCCCATTCACCATAAGCCAATGCCGAACCGCTAAACCTTACAAAGTTCTGACTATTGCTAAGAGGTAGGCAAAAACCAAGTGGCCCGTGCCAATTTGCCAAATGGAAAAAAATCCTACCCAGTCCCTGACTCAAGACGGGCAACCAACCAAAGTCCAAAGCAAGGCCAAAGGACACCTAAATTAAAGGGAGGGAGGGCGGGCCTGGCACATGCTGTGCTGCCGCTTTTATACTTTTTTCCACTATCACACTTTGACATGATTGGGCAATAGCCCTGGGTGATTGTGGTGCCACCCCGGCGTAAGGGTGATAGCTCCACCCACGCCAGGGTGGGGGGAACCAGGTTAAGAGCCTGCCCACAACCAGGACCATCTATTAAGATGATCCCATTTCTTGCACCCTTGGCAAGGAGATGTATTGGTGCCCCCAGCCGTCCCTCGTAGAGCAGCAAAACAGCAGCCCAAGCAGTGAACACAAGAGCAGGTGGGTTCCTAGCCACACCTAGCTGGAATGGAGAGACCCAATTTTTGTGACTCCTGGGCCTGCACCAACCTAGCCAACTCCTAGGTACACCCCTGCTTCTGACCCATGATTTTCTTAAAATGGGCAGTAGTAAGAAAACCAGCTTGTACTGGATTCACCAGTCTGGGGCACATGGGCACGAGTGTGCCTGTTGCACCTGTGGGGGGTGTTTATAAACATCCCTCCAATAATCCACAGGGCACAAGGGAGTGTTTTATCTTCAGGTACACGGCCTCTGCCCAGTGCACCTGAAGGAGCGTCTCCACCCCCATTGTTCAGCTTGTAACACTGAGTTCCAGCTCCGAGGGCCTTCTAGCAGTTCCCTCACTGCAAGAAGTGAGGTTACAGGGAAGCAGGCAGAGGGCCTTCTTGGTAGTGGGGCCCACCCTGTGGAATGCCCTCCCATCAGCTGTCCAAGGAAATAAACAACTATCTGAGTTTTAGAAGACATCTGAAGGCAGCCCTGTTTAGGGAGGTTTTTAATGACTGATGTTTTTTAATGTTTTTTTGGAAGCAGTCCAGATTGGTTGGGGAAACCCAGCCAGATAGGCAGGGTATAAATGCATCTTATTTCATTTTATTTCATAACATCTCAGGGCTGTTCACAGAATAAAATACAGGATAAAAACAAGTAAATAAGTAAAACAAAATAGCAAAACAATAACCCACAGTTTAGGGTGTTTCTGTCCCTTTCCCCTGCAAAACCAGTCCTTATCATTCAAGGAAGCGCCCTGACTTTATGAAGGGAATTTTAGGGGAATATGGTGGGGTGGGGGAGTAGTGAAACTTTCCACAAGTTTCTGTCCACTCACAAACACTGATCTTAGGAGCCAACCCCTTGTGAATGCAATTTACCACCAGGCCTTGCTGAACATGAATGTGCTAAAGGAGCACAACTGGATTGGGTCCATCATTGAAAGATGCGTCTTGTGACTTGTTCATAGCCTATAGCTGAAGCCGTTTAATGACAGTATGTAGAATAAAAATGTCTGAATTGCTTATTTATGCCAAATGCACAGAGATAAAAATTGATTGGAGGTCATTTAGCAACAGTGAGACTCCTCTGTACCTGCTGTTAGTTAGTAAATTCAAGTAGGATGTCTCTCCTCCTTCTAAATAAGTGATTTATAATCTCAATGGCTGTAATTTACTGTAAGCAAAACATAAGATTAGTAATGTACTTAATATGAATTATTAAATTCCCATTAGACTAAATTACCACCCAGAGAGGATGTAAAATGGCTCTGAATTAATTTGTATACTTCCATAACCCTGTATGTACACCTGTTCTTTAAACTCATTGATAATTTAACACTTTGACACTAACATTTGGTCTAAGTTCAAATTCACATTGAGGCCATTTAAGTGAAGTTTCCCCCTTTTAGGAGAAAGCCTTTTTCTTTTTCTTTCATGATTCACTGCAACATGCGTTTCATCCATTATGAATAGTGGGGCCTTGGACCTTGAAATTTACTTCTAGTGTTAATGAGCCCCTCAATCCATACAAATGTATCTGTATTCCATTTCTACTATTTCCATTTCCTGAAAATATCTGTAGGTTTAGTAGAAGTTCTATAAATATATTTGTACATCTTGCTTCAGGTAGATAAACTCCTTGCTTTGCACCCTGTTGAACTAAGGGAGAGAATATAGTTGGTAGAATATCAAGGCCCCAGTAGTTTGTACCTAAACTACAGGCTGAGCTCTCCACCTGAGAAAATTCATCTTTTTGCTACCTATACATGTTTACTCAAAAGGAAGTCTCACTAGTGAAATCCACACCCTCGTAAGTGGATTTAGGATTGCAGCCTTTTCCAATAGCCTAATGCCATGCAGGTTTACTCAGGAGGAAGTCATGTCAATTTCAGTGGGATATCTCTCACAAATTCACTCTCTTGTATTCATGAATGGATGTGTGGGTGGAGGAGGGAGATACTTGCTGGACCCACCTCCCACACCACCATCCTGAAATTTTTGCTTTCCTGAGCATTGCACATTTGACAGAAGATCCAAAGGAATCATGTGCATGCTCAACTGAACATCCATAAGCTCCCTTTCAACCCTTCTACCAACTACACAGCAGAGACAGCCAATGTTGGGGGAATATATTAGGATTGGGACTTCAGTTTCTATAGTATCAAAGGTATACAGTATCAAAGACCCCTACTTACTGCTTAGTTCTGAGGTTTGCATATTATTTTTAAGAGTTTCCTATAGTTTATTTATTTTCAAATCTACCTTATTACATATTTAAAATCTCCTATTAGGTCTGCTAACAGAAATTTACCAACTATTCTGTTTCTTGAAAGCAACCTTATATGTCCCCCAGCCTATTCAGGTAAACAAGGTTGCATTCTTTCACTCTATTAGGTTTTCATTGTTGCAATTCAACGCTGTAAAATCCTTAGCCCCATAACTTGAGATCATTTCTTGAATTCTGCAATGCACCGTATTCTACCCAATGCAACGTTAGTGTGTTTTCCTTTACCATGCTGACATTTTCTTTTGATGAATGCATGACTGCATTCAATAAGTTCTGCGGGTTGAATATATTGATTTCAATTTCAGCTGGTCTTGAGCAAATGCTTGGGGGCTTTGCTGAATCAGGGCCTCCATGCTATGTGTCTCCTTGTAGGAGCAAACTGTTCCCGAGATTTTCATTAGATAATAGCTATTATGTTTTTGAGCGTACAGTGTTGTGCCAATGTCAGGGCTGGCCCTTACATGACAGTGTGGATATAGAAAAAGGCAGAAATCAGTATGTGAACAGTGCAGCCAAACCTGTGTTGGTCCTAGCAGAGAGAGGGGTGGGTGGGTGCCATTTGGTCATTGCTTAAGGCTGCATAGTGTCTTGTGATAGCTCTGGCAAAAGAATTAGCATTGTAATCTTAGGCAGCTGATTATAAGGGGATATATCTTGTTTTGCATTGCAGCATAAGCAGTGCCAGAATTGTCTCATCTGGTTAATACTCCCCCTTTTTCTCTTGAGTTATTCAGTTCCTCACAGCCAACCCATCCATTGCTTGCTATATTTGCTTGGCAGTAGGAAAAATGCAAAATTAGTTTGGGAATCAATCAGTCATCTATATTTGTGATATTATGGCTGGGATTCAACTAATGAGTCCTGTCAGCGGGAGCCCTGCCCAAGGGCCTTCTCCCCTCTCAGGGCGCATAGCTCAGGGTGCGGTGGGGTGTCAGGAGAACCCCTGGAACAGTGCATGGGGGTGGGGAGAGGAAAGGTTGTGCCATTTGGCAAGCCAAAATGCTTACCCTGGCAGAATGACTACCTTAGCATGGTATTGAATTCCTCCCTATGTGCCATGCATTGGCTTGTTGTCCAACTCATCAATAGAAAACAGCAAGCAAAATTATTAGGGGGCTGCTGCAGCCCCCCCTTTTTTCTTTTCCTTTTTTAATGATAGAGTAGGATGTTCCAGATTTTAATACAGTGGTACCTCGGGTTACATATGCTTCAGGTTACATACGCTCAGGTTACAGACTCCGCTAATCCAGAAATAGTACCTCGGGTTAAGAACTTTGCTTCAGGATGAGAACAGAAATCGTGTTCCAGCTGCATGGCAGCAGCAGGAGGCCCCATTAGCTAAAGTGGTGCTTCAGGTTAAGAACAGTTTCAGATTAAGAACAGACTTCCGGAACAAATTAAGTACTTAACCCGAGGTACCACTGTAATTAAAAATTGCATGTGTAAAGAAAGTAGATTGAGAGATGTCTCGCCCCCCACCCCTTACAATGCTAGTCATCCAGCAAAGCAAAACTGTGGAACATTCAAGTCAGAAAAAAGTACTTCTTCCCACAGTCTAAACCACTGAGCCTCTTGGGCTTGCCAATCAGAAGGTCAGTGGTTTGAATCTGCATGACGGGGTGAGCTCCTGCCAACCTAGCAGTTCGAAAGCACACCAGTGCAAGTAGATAAATAGTACCGCTGCAACAGGAAGGTAAATGGCAATTCCCTGCACTCTGGTTTCTGTCACGATGTTCCATTGTGCCAGAACCGGTTTAGTCATGCTGGCCACATGACCCAGAAAGCTGCCTGCAGACAAACGCCGGCTCCCTCGGCCTGAAAGCGAGATGAGCGCCGCAACACCATAGTCGCCTTTGACTGGACTTAACCATCCAGGGGTCCTTTACCTTTATTACCTGTTTATATAGTCCAGCAATCTTTCCCAAATCTTAGCAAGTATGGGGCATTATATAATAATAATAACAATTTATTATTTATACCCCACCCATCTGGCTGGGTTTCCCCAGCCACTCTGGGTGGCTTCCAACAAAATATTAAAATACAGTAGTCTGTTAAACATTAAAAGCTTCCCTAAACAGGGAATGTAAACACACATACTTCAAAGAAGCATAATCCATATTACATCTCCAGCAAAGCGTTACATTAGATAGCCCTCCTACAAGTATAAGGGAGTCCAATAACTTCTGATTATTATGTTTTTAAGTTGCATTCCTTTCAAAAATGCTTGGCATATCTTTTCATAGTAAGCTTCATAATGCCCATTGAAGCTAAACCCGTGTTATTCCCAAATGGCAGCTATTTTCCAAACTTGAAAAGTACTGGCTTGCCGAAGAATTCACAGCTATTCAGTGACTTTTACTAAGGAGTACCTGGCTTGTACTCTTAATGACTCCTCCAAAAAGGTCTCAATGACATCCATAGATCCTTAGTCCAAGGAGTAGCCCCTTGAGTAGTAGATATCCTCACCCTACCTAGAGTCTTCTAGAGGTGTTCAGCTTAACACGCTTGGAAGCCCCCTTCAGACCTTTCCAACTTAACGTGGGAAGGTTGAGGTGGAGCGAATGGAGGCAAGGACAATTGCGACAAGACTAGTGTGCGTGTTGCCACCGTCCCAACTCATGTTGCCGTTCCCTGTTCAGCCATAACATCTAAAGCAAATAAATAGTAGCTTTGAAATAACACACACCTATAAATGCCACCTTAATGAGGTAAAAGCGTAGAAAGGCTTAAACAGAAATTATGTGAATTCCAATGGGACTGCTAAAAGCTCAGAGTCAGATAAACACCAAAAAAAGGAGCTGTTGTTCACTGATGCCTGTTTATATTTGGAGTTTTCATTTGTCATTACATTTGTCACCCAGCAGCTGGGACATTGCCGGCTAGCAAATGCCCTCAGATTTGGAAAAGCCACTGAACCATGTCATACCTTAAAAGACTGGAATCTGGCATTGTGCATGTTTAATCAGATTTCATTCACATCTGTGCTCCGTAATTCAGCATGTTTGGAGAATGTATTGTGCCCTGTCACATCTTGTTGATGCGGGGGATAAGGGGAAATTGCATCTCTCTGCTAGTTCCCATTGCTTCTTCAGCTTCAAGTGAAAGGAAAGGCAAAAGGGCTCAAAAGCAGTAGTTCTTAATGTTTTGATAATTTGCCCTTAACTAACATGACCATCAGCTTACATGTTTCAGTAGTCCGTTCCTGTGTAAAAGAATTTTAGGGCCACAATTGTGACGGATGTAAAAGGTGAATTTCCTATAGTGCATTCTGCCTATGTTGGTATTTGTCTGTCTCAAGAGACAATAGGGTGCAGCTCTGGGGGTGAAGTCAAACTGCTATGTTGTTGTTGTTTAGTTGTTTAGTCGTGTCCGACTCTTTGTGACTCCATGGACCAGAGCACGCCAGGCACTCCTGTCTTCCACTGCCTCCCGCAGTTTAGTCAAACTCACGCTGGTAGCTTCGAGAACACTGTCCAACCATCTCGTCCTCTGTCGTCCCCTTCTCCTTGCACCCTCCGTCTTTCCCAACATCAGGGTCTTTTCCAGGGAGTCTTCTCTTCTCAGGAGGTGGCCAAAGTACTGGAGCCTCAGCTTCACGATCTGTCCTTCCAGTGAGCACTCAGGGCTGATTTCCTTCAGAATGGATAGGTTTGATCTTCTTGCAGTCCATGGGACTCTCAAGAGTCTCCTCCAGCACCATAATTCAAAAGCATCAATTCTTCGGCGATCAGCCTTCTTTATTGTCCAGCTCTCACTTCCATACATCACTGCTGGGAAAACCATAGCTTTAGCTATACGGACCTTTGTTGGCAAGGTGATGTCAGCAGCACTAAAGTTACCTCCCCAGGGCGCAAACCTGCACAGTGTGTATGAAGGTCCTGGGCTGGCCAGACGACAATTGCCCTTGCCAATGTGGTCCAAAGGAAAGCAGAGCAATATTTTTATTTATTAAATTTGTATATTGGCCTATTCACACAGGTCTCAGTGTGGTTCACAGGATAAAATCAGAATATAAAACCACAAAATACATAAACAACAAGAACAACAAAAATACCCACCTACCCCAAATCACATACACATTTTAAAAGGGAAAAAGGATGTCAATGGTTTTGCCTGGTGCCTAAAGGTGTATAATGAAGGCACCAGGCAAACCTCCCTGGGGAGAGCATTCCACAGATGTGCAACCACTGCAGAAAGGCTCATTTCTTTGGCACCAGATTGACTGTAGGAGTTGCTGGAAGGAGGGATACAAGGCACCATGCAACCAGCTTAGGCACTTTGTTGAAAGTCCAAGTATACAATGTCAACAGAATTACCTCTGTCTATATGCTTGTTGGGTTGCGGGTGGCACTGTGCGTTAAACCACAGAGCCTAAGGCTTGCTGATCAGAAGATCGGCGGTTTGAATCCCCACAACGGGGTGAGCTCCCATTGCTCGGACCCATCTCCTGCCCACCTAGCAGTTCGAAAGGACGTCAAAGTGCAAGTAGATAAATAGGTACCGCTCCGGTGGGAAGGTAAACGGCATTTCCGTGCGCTGCTCTGGTTTGCCAGAAGTGGCTTAGTCATGCTGGCCACATGACCCGGAAGGTGTACGCTGGCTCCCTCAGCCAATAAAGCGAGATGAGTGCCGCAACCCCAGAGTCGGCCACAACTAGACCTAATGGTCAAGGGTCCCTTTACCTTTACATGCTTGTTAACACACTCAAATAATGCCAAAACGTTAATGAGGCACAACTTACCCTTGAAGAAGCCAAATGGGGTTCCTGTCCTTGACGTCATAGTTCTCTGATTGTGCTCCCTAACAAATATGCACAGACATCTAAACAGGGAAGGCTTATGCAAATAAAGCTGTAGGCACAGAAACTTCTAATCTTCAGGCATCCATCCTCAACTGGTACATATCACTGGATGGGACTAGGACACCTCATGACCTCTGGGGCAGGAACAGTAGCATGGTCCCACTGCCTGTTCTATGGACAAAGGAAGCTTCTTTCTTCGCCTTAACTCACCTGGAATCTGGAGTGTTGCAGACCACGTGTTGATTAAGCATTCGTCCTGATTTGTCTGCACAACGTTTGCAGGGAAATTACGATGCCCACTGTTTATTGAGCATTCATTCTGAGTTGAATTGTTTGCAGGGAGGTTACACAATGTCACATCAAGCAATTGTTATCCCATGCTTTCAAGTACCTTTTCCGGCCACATTCTTTACTGCAAATAGTCTAATTGGTGGGTGTGGTGTCATTCAAAACAGTGCCATGTGCACTTTGATTTATCAATCAATGTGTTCTTGAATCCCACCGACATAATAGTGACAGTGTGGAAGCAGCTGCTGTTTTTTGAAGATCTTCATCATCCTCATGATGATTTTCTTGTCAGCTTGCTGTAATGATTTCTCTCAAGGAGGATGTGGATGGATTTTTGCACCCACGACTATAAATCTATGCAAAGGGAAATTAAAAACCTCTGGAGCCACAGGGCAAGAGAAATACTAACAAGCAGAGCGTCCCTACAGTGTTTGCTGTTTTTATGCCCATGAACTGGAATTCACTTGAAAACCCTTTAAACGGTAGTGACGTTCAAAAGAATTATAATAATGATTTCCCTATTCAATTAACCCCTTTTAAAGTTTTGTACTAGTGATTCTGGGTCATTTTAATAAGGAAGAAATTGGCGTACAAAGGGCAGAGGGAAAATGTGAAGACACAATGGCATGAGTTGCAAATTTAATCAGAAAAACCTCGATAAAAGTACTTCAAAGTTCTGTGCCAAGAAAAAAAGGGCAGCCATTAGCATAATTATGAATTTTGTTTCAAGATGAGAAACTTGGAGATTGCCATTGCCTTTGAGAAATAGTCAAATATTACTGACTTGTGTGGGTTTTTAAATAACTGTGCTGAATCTAGGAGAGGATTGTCTGTATGATCCCGCCCCCCAATTCACAAGCTCCGGCAGTGCCAAATAAGGTAGCTATACATATATGAAATTGGTCCCAGGTAGGCATGATACAGGTTAAGATCACAGCCAGTGCCTTTTTCCTAGAAAAAAAAATGCTGGTACAGTGTTGCCTCGCAAGACGAAAAAAATCCGTTCTGCGAGTCTCTTCGTCTAGCGGTTTTTTCGTCTTGCGAAGCAACCCTATTAGCGGATCAGCGGATTAGCGCTATTAGTGGTTTAGCGGCTATTAGCGGCTATTAAAGGTTTAAGGGATTAGCGGATTGGCTGCTAAAAGGCTATTAGCAGCTTAGTGCCTTAGAAAAAGGGGGTGGGGAGCGGGGAAAAAAACGCAAGAATCGCAAGACATTTTCGTCTTGCGAAGCAAGCCCATAGAGAAATTCGTCCTGCGAAGCGCATTGAAAAACGGAAAACCCTTTCGTCTAGCGGGTTTTCCGTCTTGCGAGGCATTCGTCTTGCGGGGCACCACTGTACTTACCATGTTCATGGCGATCTACCTTCCACTATTGCCACTGTTTCCTCACGGGACCCCCAAAATGTCTGTTGTCCTACAAGCCAAACAGACAGCCACTTGCCCTGTCCTGTCCCCTCACAGTGGTCACATCCACTCATCCCCAGCCTCTTCTTGTTCCTTTTTCCTTCCTTCCATGCCCACCAAAAGCTCCAGCCCTCTGGGGAAGGGAATAGTAGAATCATAGTTGGAAGGAACTATGAGGGTCATTACAAGATGGGGGTACAATTGAGCACTGCCAGAGAAAAAGCACTGGTCACAGCTAACTTCATACAAGATGCACTTTGTAAACACAAAAGGGCAAGTTCCAAGCAAAGTTAAACAGCAGTTAAGCCACATTGATTTCAATGATAGGATTAAGCACATGCAGCGAAATCAATGGGAATGGGAAGTGTTTAACTTTGGCTGGACCATTTGAATAGTGACATGACAACTAGCTCATTGGTGTAGATCATTTTCTCACTTGCCTTTTATTCTATGCCACTAGATTTGGGTACCATCTGAAACGGATTAAGTCAAACATTTAGAAATTGTTATTATTATTATTATTATTGACTGAGCAATCTATAAATTATGTCAAATAAATAAAGTGGAGCAGAGTTTGCAGGGACAGGGCAATCACCAGAAAATGCCTTCTTCTATGCCCCCATGATGGATTCCTTCTATCATTAAATAGATAGACCTGTTTGTTTTTTAAGAATGTGTTTACAGCAAGCATTTTTAAGTGGTTATAGATATGCACATACAATCTTTCTGATTTTTTTCTCTTGCCCCTTTAGCCTTTAATCTTTTTTTTTTATGTAAGGAAGTGTTTTAAAAGTGCCAGATCTGCAAAACAGCAACACTTTAAAAGCAACACACGTGATGCAAACAAAACAAAAACCCCCATGAACTTTTACTGCAAACGACGAGTTCTTCTCAGCACTTATTTGAACCCACAACCACAAGGGTGAAACCTGAAGGAAATCACCATGCTGGAGCCTCTGTGCTTCCTAATAAAACCAAACCATTCTGCTGTAAAAGTGCACCACTTCTTTTGCGCCTCCAAAAGTTGTAATTTCTTGGGACGTTTTTAACCACACTTTGCTGTACCAGCAACTCATGTTAGAACTCCTCAAATATCTCTGGAATTGGCCGATTGTATAGCTAATGTACTGATAGTAGTCAGAGTAACACACAAGGAGTAGAATAATCGAGAGCCTTCAGTTTTTAAGAATCCTCGGATTTCATGAGGAAATTCAGTCACTCTTTGCTCATCAGAGATACACTGTGAAGAACAAGAAAAAGGGGTGATAATATTATCTGGATATTTCTATGCAATTCTCACAGTGTGCCTTTTTTTGTTTATGATATTATTTCATGTGCAACTTTTCATCTTTTCAATATTATTTATTTTTTATTTTTTAAAGGAGGGGGAATCACCAACAATTCCACCATTCTATAAACTTCTAATCAGATTCCAGTTCCAAGCTTCATAGTTAATTTCAAAAAGTTGGTTTTATAATCTGTTGGTAATGAAATATGGATGCCCAGTTAATCCTCCACTCTTCCCCTGAGAGAGAAGAACATACCTGTTTTTAATAGGAAGGCATTTTCATACCAGCCATACTTAAACTTGCAGAAATACAGAATATTTATTGTCTTTTTCAATCAGGTGCAATTATCTTGAGGTTGTGGCTTTTAAGGTGACATACCTAGCTTCCCTAAGATCCATCTTCTCCTTTAGCAAAGGGGAAAGTACCCACGTTTGAAGGTGCTTTCGTTTTAGTCCTGTTTGTTGTTGTCATTTCTTAATTTCCTGTAATTTAAAATGGGTCAGAGGGAAAGCAATGTTTGCGGCCACAAATTATTATTTATTTTCACCACATTGGAGGTTTCTCACTGTTTTGGATCATACACCTTTAAGCAGGCAACCAAACGCGGGGATTAAAAACTCTGTTGACAGGTAAATGTGAATCATCTTGTTTCTCTCAAAGAAAAATAATCAAGCTCCTTTCAAATAATGCAAAATGCAAAATGATTGCCTGTCTAAAGGGGAGGGGCTCTTATCAGCATCTCTTCTGTAGAAAATGATTCCCATTTTGTTACGGGAGAAACGTATGCAGCAGCTTAACTTGCCATTTGACTGCAGTCTCTGATATTTATTAACAGTTGATTTCCTGTTAGCTGCTGCTGCTGCTGCTGTTCTCATTTCCCCACTCCCTTCCCCAAGTCAATTATTTCCTTGAAAACTACATCTGTCCTCCTTTTCATTACCATTTCTTTAAAGGAGATTATTATTTCATTATTGGTTTTGAAGAGCCATTCATAAGAAGCAGGGCGGCCTCTTTCTGCACACAGAAGTCTGTGTTCCAGGGTCCCCTCCTCCCCTCCCCAACCATGTCCTTCTCTTTAGTCTTTACTCTTTTTATCAAAAGGCCGCGCAATCGAGTCTTTTGTAGCTGCTGCCCAGAAATGCAGCAATTGCTACTTGGGCTTCAACAGATTTTAGCATTTACTGGCTGGTGGCTGGACAGACTTCAAAGCCATGTAGACAATTGTGTACCTCAACAAGAAATCTGTTACAAAGCCGAAACTCGGCGGGGCAAGAGGCATATTAGCCTAATATCTTGGAAGCAGGCACCTCCTGCATCTAAAACCTCAGCTCAAGAAACATCGCCTTGTCGGCTGTTGTCCCCCTCAGCAGTTGATCCTTTGATGAATTTGAAAAGCCATTTTCTGTCATTTCAGACACTTTTGAATGGTAGGCTTCACAGGTCTGCCTCCTTGCCGTCGTGCATCTGATTACTTTCGTACAGATCATAATCCGTGCTGCCTGTTAGAAAGTTAAGGGGGAGATATCATGCTTATTGTATCCCCCGGCTGTGGCCATTGTAAAGCTGAAGAAAAGCTAAGTCACTAATGTACCCACAGAGCTTTGATCAAAAGTTTATGGCTGAAGTAGGGTTGGTGTTCTTGGGTAAGGGAGCTAACACAACAAGCCACAACTTTATTAAGTACACTTCCAGGATGTTTTGGAATAACAGCCCAAGGTCATAAAACTTAACCTGCTCAGCCTCATTTGGATGAAGAATGGATGAAGAAGTAATCATTTGTGGCTATTCTCTTGGGTTGCAGCAGAACTCTACTCCAGTTTTTGGGACTCCTACCTGATTATGGGATAAGGGATGCGGGTGGCGCTGTGGGTTAAACCACAGAGCCTAGGACTTGCAGATCAGAAGGTCAGCGCTTCAAATCCCCGCAACGGGGTGAGCTCCTGTTGCTCGGTCCCTGCTCCTGCCAACCTAGCAGTTCGAAAGTACATCAAAGTGCAAGTAGATAAATAGGTACCGCTCCAGCAGGAAGGTAAACGGCGTTTCTGTGTGCTATTCTGGTTCGCCAGAAGCGGCTTGGTCATGCTGGCCACATGACCCAGAAGCTGTACGCCGGCTCCCTCAGCCAATAAAGCGAGATGAGCACCACAACCCTAGAGTCGGTCACGACTGGACCTAATGGTCAGGGGTCCCTTTATGTTTACCTTTACCTGATTGTGGGAGTGACCTTTGTTGCATTCTTTGGCTATTTAAATGGTCTACATCAGGGGTCAGCAAACTTTCAGCAGGGGGCCAGTCCACTGTCCCTCAGACCTTGTGGGGGGCCGGACTATATATTTTTTTTTTGGGGGGGGGGATGAATTCCTGTTCCCCACAAATAACCCAGACATGCATTTTAAATAAAAGCACACATTCTACTCATGTAAAGACACGCTGATTCCCGGACCGTCTGTGTGCCGGATTTAGAAGGCGATTGGGCCAGATCCAGGCCCCAGGCCTTATTTTGCCTACCCATGGTCTACATGCTGGAAAGCAAAAGAGAGAAATCACCACAGAACATGAAAGCTTTTCCAGAGTTGCCTTTTTGTACATCAGACTTGCTGAATCGTGGCACCTGGTAGCTGACAGAGTCCCACATAGCTGTGGCTAAGGACAACATTATTTTGGCTGGCAACATCTCTACAAAGCTCTTAAAATTGTCCTATACAAAATAACTGAGCTGCAATGCGTTGGACAGCAATGATTTGAAGAGATGCAGGACCCAAAGTAGAGAACGTTATTGCTCCTTTAGGATCTTTCCCCCATTTCCCCATAGGTTGGGGAGAGTGTCCTGAGGTGGGGCTGATTTTTTTCAGAGCCCTTATGTCACTTTATGTGCTCTTTCTTTACCCTCCCCACCCCAGTAATTTCTGCATTAATCTGAGGGAATCTTCAGGGAAATTGCCCATCTCTACCCTGTTTGAGCACATACCATATCTTCCCCAGTAGCAGCACTGTGCGGGCCTACCTATAGACATTACTAAGTGAAGAACAACTGATTAATGTCAGCACAAACCATATGCATGATTTTTTCTGGAATGCTGCTTCACCAGGTTTCTCATTATAGAAATGTCCAGAGGAAGAAATTATATCTTATCCTTTCTCTTCTGTCTATAATGCCATTGCTCATGCAACCGGTTTTGTTTTGTTGTTTTTCTGCAAGCATTTCTAGCCTTGTCTGCTGATACTCTATGCACAGTAATCAGTAGTAGCAGAATATTTCCTTCCCCCCTAAAGTGCTGGGACTCCTTGAATATAACCTTTCAGTGCCCTGTTCAGTGCCTGAGTTTTTTGGTCAAAATGTCTGTGGATTGGAAACCAGTAAATTCTATGTAAGTAGTTCCACTGGGAATATTTGTAATTACTTGTATACCACACTATGCTCTCCCAAATAGGAGGTGTGGGGAGGTCACTCATTGCCACTGCAGTGCTGCTTAGTGGAAACTTATAGCTAAGAAGGATTTATGCCAGGCTTGTGCAAATTCCATTTCAGGGGCCTAATCCAGCCCGCTGGTTGGTTTAATCCTGCTTCTGTGGCAGTTAGTTTATTTCCTGTGGTAAAATCCTTAAAAAAACCTCAACAACTTTGATTGGCCCTTTGGCTTTCACTTCATCAACTCTGGCACTCTTTGATAAAAGTTTGGACACCCCTGATTTATACGTTCTGTCCTTTCTGTTTCTCAATTCCCATCTGTGTGTTTCCTTGGTAGGAAACATCTTTTTGACCAGTAGCGTTTTCTGGTACTGAGGTGCTTGAAGGAGTAAAACATGAAGTTGCCTACCAGGTGGTTCTGGAATTGTGCCAACATGATTAGCTAGGAAACTCTACAGCTGCTTGTTCTCCGTACAAAGTAGCCTTCCCAAATCTGGTGTCTTCTGAATGTCTTAGACTACAACTCTCATTGGACCCAGCCAGCGTGGCTGATGATGAGGGATAGTGTTAGTTGTAGCTCAAAACATCTGCTTGGGAAAGGATAATATAATTCACACATTGCCATAAAGACCTGGTGGACAGAGAATTGCCTTTGTGAATAAAAATAAACTGTAACATCTCTGCATCATTTCATTGATGCTGGGTCTCCTTTGGGGTAGAGTGGTGTATAGATTTCTGTACTTATCCTATGAGTGAATTGTGTGTAACTCCTAAATAACTTCTCCAAAATGGATATTGTTAATCGTTGCTGAGATGCATGCTGGTCCAGCACAGAGGTTAATACATACCACCAAATCAGCACCCAGATAGCTGGTGATATAGTGTACTTCAAAACGTTAATCACATCCCTCATTAATATTATGATCTGCAAATTAGCTCTTATCCTAGGCTGTCTGAAACATCTGAATAATAATTTTCAGTTCAGTCTACAATAAATCTCTGTTGGTTAGGTTCACTGGAGAGAAGTACATAATTGGAACAGGCTTGTTTATCCATAATTAAGTTTTAAACTACTTTGTTTGAAAATAATAAAATGAAATTGGCTTCAATCCAAGTCGTCACCCTGAACATATATGTGTCCTGATTGAGCTGGTTTCTGTGGTTTGCTAGAGTGCTGTTACTGAGAACAGTGGCAATGGCAGCCTTCAATGAGATATTTGGTATCAAAGTTAACATGATAATAATAAAATAAGAGTTTACAAGAAGAATGATGTCATTGCAAGAAAGTTTGGGTTTTGCTAGTAAATTCATTAGCTTGCAGAAGAGTGGAGGTCCATCAATGTGCTATATTTGGCCTAGCAAGCATAAGTAACTTTCATTGCCAGGAATAGTGATGAGTGAAGAAAAGCACTGTGTGGCTCTTAGATCAAAACGTCTAGATTAAAAATGGTAGATTAGGCAATAAGTCATAAAATGGGTGGCCTATCGTTCAGGATGAAGTTACAGGCAGACTAGTAAGTTACAAGAAGGCAACAATGGCCCACCAACTTGGATGGCTTTCAAAGAGGAATAGGCAAATTAATGGAGGAGAAGGGCTTCCGGTGACTACTAGGACAGAATAGCTACGTTCTGCCTCCACAGGTGGAGGTGGCAATACTCCCGAATGTTGTTGTTGTTGTTGTTTAGTCGTTTAGTCATGTCTGACTCTTCGTGACCCCATGAACCAGAGCACACCAAGCACTTCTGTCTTCCACTGCCTCCCGCAGTTTAGTCAAACTCATGCTGGTAGCTTCAAGAACACTGTCCAACCATCTCGTCCTCTGTCGTCCCCTTCTTCTTGTGCCCTCCATCTTTCCCAACATCAGGGTCTTTTCCAGGGAGTCTTCTCTTCTCATGAGGTGGCCAAAGTATTGGAACCTGAGTTTCAGGATCTGTCCTTCCAGTGAGCACTCAGGGCTGATTTCCTTAAGAATGGAGAGGTTTGATCTTCTTGCAGTCCATGGGACTCTCAAGAGTCTCCTCCAGCACCATAATTCAAAAGCATCAATTCTTTGGCGATCAGCCTTCTTTGGATTACTGCCTTGCCGTGGCGAAGGGGCTTGAATAACTCAGAGAAGCTATGAACTATGCCGAGAAGGGCACCCAAGATGAACAGGTCATAGTGGAGAGTTTTGACCAAACATGATCTACCTGGAGGAGAAACCGGCAAGCCACTCCAGTATCCATGCCAAGAAAACTCTATGGACAAAGACAACAGGCATACTCCCGAATACCAGTTGCCATAAATCACAGGAGGGGAGAAATGCTCTTGTGCTCAAATCCTGCTGGTTGGTCTCCCACAGGCATCTTGTTGGCCAGTATGAGAACAAGATGCTGGTTCTGAATGAGGTAACTGTGCCCCTGAAGGACCATGTGCGCAGCCTGGGAGTCATTTTGGACTCACAACTGTCCATGGAGGCACAGGTCCATTCTGTGTCCACGGCAGCTGTTTACCAGCTCCATCTGGTACACAGGCTGAGACCCTACCTGCCCACGGACTGTCTCGCCAGAGTGGTGCATGCTTAGTTATCTCCCACTTAGACTACTGCAGTGCACTCTACATGAGGCTACATTTTAATGTGACCCGGAAAATACAGCTAATCCAGAATGCAGCAGCTAGACTGGTGACTGGGAGTGAGATCACATAACACTGGTCCTGAAAGACCTACATTGTGTTTCCAGGCACAATTCAAAGTGTTGGTGCTGACTTTAAAAGCCCTAAACGGCCTCAGCCCAGTAGACCTGAAGGAGCATCTCCACCCCCATCGTTCTGCCCTGACACTGAGGTCCAGCTCCGAGGGGCTTCTGGCAGTTCCCTCACTGCAAGAAGTGAAGTTACAGGGAACCAGGCAGAGGGCCTTCTCGGTAGTGGCACCCGCCCTGTGGAACGCCCTCCCACCAGATAAAGAAATAAACAACTATCTGACTTTTAGACGATATCTGAAAGCAGCTCTGTTTAGGGAATCTGTTACTATTTGATGAATTATTGTATTTTAATATTTTGCTGGAAGCTGCCCAGAGTGGCTGGGGAAACCAGATGGGCGGGGTATAAATAATAAATTATTATTATTATTATTATTATTATTATTATTATTATTATTATTATAGATGAGCCATTGGCCTGATCCAGCAGGACTTTTCTAATGTTCTTATTTAGTGCACAGCTAATTGCCATTTGTGAGTAGATTCATATATGTAGTGTGTTTTGGCTTTCTAATGCCACAGGCTCTCTATTAAATTCCGGATTCTTTTCATACGGCATTGATTTCCTCTGCTATTTGAGAAGGTTCAAAGCCTGGAAGTTTTGGCCAAAATGTTGACTTGCTGATGCTCTGGGGGTGCACCTCAATCTCATGCAAAGTCATTGACCTAAGCAACGGTCGCTAGTGCGAAAAAGGATTTTAAAATGTTATCAGGGCCGTATGAAAACTGAGTCATTTTTTAATGAACCAAATTGAGAGAATTAATATTTCTTAAATTAAAATGCTTCAGTTTTGTGATAACCTTTTGGAATGTGTGTAAAATGAGAAAATGTAGACCCTGTGTGTGTCATTTAAATGTCCAGGCTTGCATTTGTAAAGATGGCATTTCGGGACTCTTATCAGATCTGTTGCTTTTTATTCTCAAAGAGGCATCAGTTGTATTTCAAATATTCACTAAAATTTCACACAGAACATTCTACCTTAGATCCATTAACTCCCAGGAAATTTTCCCATAGTAGAAACGTCTACAGAGAATTGATTTGGTTTTGTTTCACATAAGTATTAAAGTCTATAAACTGTGTATTGAACTTCCTGCCTTCTCAATGAAAAATGCATTTTTTCTCTGAGGCTTTTAATGAAAAACACACTGTCAGACAGTTTTGCTTTGGAAGCTATAAACTAACTGGTCCTGCTTGTACACAGCAGGTTCTGAGTGAAACTATTCCATGAGCTGAGCTTATATATATATATATATATATATATATATATATATATATGTTGTGCTATTTAAGTATTACAGAAAACATTATAACATTTTTAGTTTTGTTTAGTGATTGATGCATATAACAGTAGATGATTGTACACTCAGCAGTATGCCATTTATTTTGTTTGCAAAGCAATATGCATGCCCGTGGACTTTGATGTGGTTATTTATTTAGGCTGCAATGCTATATGTATGCAGTCACCAATTAAAGTCAGTGGGGTTTTCTTCTGAGTAGACAAGCATAGACCTGGACTGCTTATCTAGTCCAACATGTTTGAATTACTAATATGAATGTGATGCACTTAGCAAAGAAACCATCAAAGATTCCCAGTGCCAAGCCATAAATACTCTTCCATCCAGCAGCACATGAGTGAATGGAGGAATAGTGTGGCACTTTCAGGTTGCTCTATAACTTGTTTCACTGTTGTTTTCTTAATTTGCAGCTTTTATAAGGTCCTTTATGAAGTTAGCCCCCCCCCCCCCAGTTAACTGACCCAACCTCAACAGGATATGCGGCAAGGTCAGGACGTTTTGGCCCACTGTGCCTTCTCAAAACACCAATGCAAAGTTGTTTCTCCCCCAAACATCAAGAAATTGTGGGTAGTAAGCACCTCATTTAAGTAAGGCAAGCCAACTGCCCCATCTCCATACCAAAAAGTTCAGTTAAACTGAACATTTCGCTACACATTCTTTTGGTGTGGCTCCCTTCTCATGACTGACTTGGAGAAAATTTAATTCTGTAGTAATTTAAAGCAGCCTCCATGTGCTGGTTAGTAGTAATAGTTGTTGTTCTTCACTGGCCTTTAATTGGAAAAAAAAATATTAGTTATTAAGTTTCTATCACTGATGGGAAAACGTATTTTAGAACGAGATCAATTGAAAGCCGTTGAGTATAGGTGTGGAAATCCCAAGAGTTAAAACTTCACAGATGCCAATGGATCTCAAGGATGATTGAATTTAGCTGCTTTTATGAAATTTGTTGGCCTTAGGCAGGAGTAAAATCAAATATATTTTTTTCTTCTACTGCTTCTGGAAACAATGATACTTGTTAATGAGAGAAATGAACTAAGAGGGGAGGAAGCAGTCCAAAGATTAAAGAATGAAGGGCAGAACCTTTGTTAACCGAGTAGATATTATTTGCATAATGCCTTAGATATTCTGTACCTTGAGTCAAAATTTCTTTAATTGCATTTATTTGTGTCTAACCCAAATAACAATCTTCCTTCATTCTTGATAAATGTTGGGTGTTTTCCAAATGCAGCAGTTAGTTCTGCATATTTGAAGTTTTAAAAAGAGGGACCAATGTGCAAACCTGTTTCTTTTAAAGATAAAATACATCTAAAGTGTTATAGCAGAAAATAAGAACGAGCGTTTACTTCAAGTCAGCCGATTAATTTAATAGTGTCTGGCTTCTCATGAGGTTATCTCAGAGCTACATGCAAATAGAAGAGTGAGTCTTTAACTGCAGACAGAGACCATTTCATGAGTAGATCAAATGTCACAAGAATGACTTTTACCAAAAGTTAATGTCAGGGTTCAGTGACTTGTCCGGACAGGAAGACCTTCCCATTTTGTGCTCTTCCCAAGCAAAGTTCACAAACAATATAGCTTAATTAACAGAAGGAATGATGCACAACAAAAAACCTAGTTCATTATTTTATCCACACATGTATGTGTGTGTATCATATCTGAAATCTGTCTCCATCCATAAAACTCAGTATAGAAATTTCATTCTTTTTAATCTTCAGAGCAACCCAACTGCACTCAAAAGCAAGGGGGGTTGATGTACTAAGAGGTGTGTCCTCTCTAAGGAGGAGGAAGTGAGGCAGTATTTGCCAATTCCTCCTTATCTCTGCAGTGTCCAGTACCCAGAAACATTCACTGCATTCACTTTTTGTTTTCTATTTAGCCTCCTCAATACATCAGGTGGATCTGTGGAGCTCTTTGTTGCCGTACTGCATAAGAGATTAAGCTCTGGACTCCGGCCAGTTGGTCTGAGCCAGCACTAATATAATTCACAACTGGGAGAATACAATCAATTAATCAATACTATAATTTGGAACTGACCATGACACTAACACTCACAGCTATTAGATTCACTAACTGACACCATTTAGGATTAATGAGGTAGCAAGAGCAGACAAACTAAGATTCGTTTAAATACTTTTTTGTTCCAGGATCAAACTGCCCACTCTATTTAGTCATTTTTTAAGTTGTATGTGTCAGTATTGGAAATTGCAAATTAGTTTAACGCTGATGGATGGGAAGCCAACTCTTTTACAGATGCAATTTGTTGTTTGTTTGGAGTATGCTAATTTTATTGTTCACTAGACCTGCATTACATCATTCACCCGCAATACAACAATCGTCTTAACTTGGAATTGCCTGTGGTGCTGGTATCAAATATCTATAAGAAATGCACCCTGCTGCAAATATCAGTGGCAATAATAAGGCAGGGCCTTATTAACTTTCCCAGAAACCCCACAAGGCAATTAGAATCGATTGTGTAAACTTTTGAAATACAATACCTTCCCACTTGTAACCCCAGTGGATGGGCGATCTCAAGCCAAAGGTTTGAGTTGTACCCTTGTATTGACAATTAGCTGTACATGTCAGAGCTGGGTTGTGAATTATACAATGGCAGGTGCAAAATGCAAGATACAGTGGTACCTTCCAAGATGAATGCCTCGGAAGACGAAACATCTTGCGCCTTTTTTTTAAAACCGCCAATGCATTCCTACGGGAAACCATCAATACGCAGTGGTGCTTCGCAAGACGGAAAAACTCGTAGAACGACAAAACTTGCAGAACGAATTAATTTCGTCTTGCGAGGCACCACTGTACATATGTCATCAATGGGGTATTCACAATTATCTGACTTTGAGATGACATCTGAAGGCAGCCCTGTATTGGGGAAAATTTAATGTCTGATGTTTTACAATTTTTATGTGCTGTAAGTCGCTTATTATTATTATCAACATCACCATCATCACCTTTGTCCCCTCCAAATATTTTGGATGTCAACTCCCTCTAGCCGCAGCCATAGTTCTGCAGATTTTTTTTTGGGGGGGGGGAGGCATTGTAGCTCTCAGTCGTTTCCCACTGTGACCTTGCACTTTACAAATAACGTCATAACTCTCTGTGGATTCCCAGCCTTACTTGTATACTTCCATCCAGAGGATTTTAGTCTGTTAAAAGAGAAAAAAGAACTATTAAACAAAGTAACAGTGCATATCCGTCTTATGTAGATCTTAAATATTTACTAAAACAACCCATTATCCTTATTTAAATAAATGTTACCATTCTGTCACATAAGTACTTGATCAGAAATTCTGAAAATTGTAAAAAGTTGACTCTTAACATAAAAACAACAACAACAATGAAATGCCATATGCTTCAAAACAAGCCCTCGGGTGTACATGTGAACTCATCCTTAAACCACTAGACTGCAGAACTGTGCAAATAAGCATAGGACAAAGAGGCTCTCCATTTTTAACACAACATACTATGACCTTCCAGAAAGGGGCTGTCAAAATGAACACTGCCAAATGTTCTCCTACATTAGTAACCCTATTTCTTCCTAGAGGGCACAGATCAGTCTTTTGTTAGACGTCTACAGCAAGCTTGCTGAAGCTGCTGTGTGTTACAGCTGGGCCACCCAATGCTTATAAATTCTTGGATCAGGTGTATGTATTTTGAATTATTATTATTATTATTATTATTATTATTATTATTAATTGTCAGTGTTTTTGAAAAAGAAAAAAGGTTCTGACCTCATTTTTGCTCCTTTGCCAGTCCTCAGACCTTAGTTGGCACAAAAGAGTCTTTGAGAAAGAGTATTCTTGCAGAGTATTGCTGCTTTTATTCTTAAAAAACCAGCTTTCTACCATCCAACCAACCCCCCCACAACCCTAACATTGACCACTCTATGTATACAGGTACAATTTGATGAAAGGTTGCATGAGTCATTGTAGGCCGCTGACTCACGCTGACTTTGTTCTTTTAGCATTAAAGAAACAGCGGCCAATTTTTAGCCGTGACATATATTTCAGCACATGTGGTGTTTGGTTTAACAGAAGAATTGTAGAGTTGGAAGTTACCCCCCACCCAAGGGTCATCAAGTCCAACCCCCTGCAATGCAGAAATCTCAGCTAAAGCATCCATGACAGATGGCTATCCAACCTCTGCTTAAAAACCTCCCGAGCGAGACTAGACAGTGAGACAGCTCTTACCATCAGAAAGTTATTCCTGATCTTCTTTCTTTAAATTGAAGCCACTGGTTTGAGTCCTCCACTCTAGAGCAAAAGAAAACAAGTTTGTTCCACCTTCCATGTGACAGCTGTTGAAACATTTGAAGATGGCTCTCATATCTCCTCTTGCTCTCCTCACTTCCAGTATATAAATGTATATATTGGATATTTATGGCATGGTATAATTTTTGTTGTTGCAACAGATGAAAATGCAGCAGATGGAATATGAAGAGAGAGTCATGTTCAGCATAGGGGGTTATGTTGCTGAAAGAAGATGCTCAAGGATTTTTATTTCAATTTAATTATTCCTTCATTTTATGCTATCTTTTGCATGTCAGTCAATTGCGTTGAACAAAAACTTTTTTTTTTACCAGCTGAAAGCCTTCATTCAAATCATGTCCCCCTATAAATTTTATGAACATGTAAAAATGGTTCCCCGTGGTGCAGCTGAAAACTTGCAACGGGAAATGTCAAGCTATGTGGGTTATTCTCACTAAGCCTGTTGGAAGTCATATACCTCCCGAGACACAAACAAAAAGTGTGTTAAATATTTTCTTCTGGTTCTAGTTAAAGGTCAAGGGACCCCTGACTGTTAAGTCCAGTCACGGACGACCCTGGGGTTGCGGTGCTCATCTCGCTTTACTGGCTGAGGGAGCCGGCGTTTGTCTGCAGACAGTTTTTCCAGGTCATGTGGCTAGCATGACTAAGCTGTTTCTGATGAACCAGAGCAGCGCACGGAAATACCGTTTACCTTCCCGCTGGAGCGGTACCTATTTATCTAATTGCACTTTGACGTGCTTTCGAACTGCTAAGTTGCCAGGAGCAGGAACTGAGCAACAGGAGCTCACCCCGTTGCGGGGATTCAAACTGCCAACCTTCTGATCGGCAAGCCCTAGGCTCTAGTTAGCTTGTGCATAAAAGTGAAGCAAAACCGGAAGGCGCCCTGCCAGCACCACCCTACCACTAATGTCCCCTCACTTGCTGAATCCGCCTTTATCTGGGTCATGTGGCAGCACCCGCAAAGCAACATCATTCCATTGTCTGCCCACCACCCTTGATTGTGGTTTGGTATTAAATATGTGCATCAGTGTTAATATGCATCAGGGTTGATATGAATAACACAAATGGTTGCACCTGTAACATAGCATTTAAGATTTGGGGATGGGCTGGAAGGAGGGAGAAAAATTGTGTATAAGGAAGGGAAAGATAGAGAGAGAGCACTTTTGTAGCCTTCTTTTCCTCCTGTAACTATGGTTAAGGGCAAGGAACATTATATTTGTTCTGGCCCAAAATATTTTCATGGTGTGTGTTTTTTAAAAAAACCTGGCCTATGGAGCAGGGGTCAGCAAACGAAGGCCCAGGGGCTGCATGCTGCCCACAAGGCTCAATCTGGCCTGTGAACCTTGCGGACCCTGCCACTCACTTGGTCATTTGCTGCAGTAAACCAGCGTGGCGCAGAGGCCTCGCGTACAGGGAATGACTTCTGCGATACTGGCATGGCTTTGGATTGGCTGCAGGAACCTCCTGCAGCCAATCTGAAGCCACGGACGCCTCTGGGCGGGAGGTGATGCTGGTGTGGCTTTGGATTGGCTGCAGGAAGCTCCTGCGACCAATCCAATGCCTCTGGACAACACCCCTTCCGTCCTGCTGAGGCGGCCGTGTATGGCCAAGAGCTGAGTGGAAGGAAGTGGTGGTGGGAAAGCTGCCAAAGACAAGGCAGCCTTGAAGGTTGTGGCGTGTGTGGTGGTGGGGTCCTTTCAGGAGGGGGGTGCTTTTGGGAGAGGATGGGGACAGCCCCCCACAAGGTCTGAGGAACAGTGGACTGGCCACCTCCTGAAAAAGTTTGCTGATCACTGCTAGGGAGTATAAAGGCTACTATAGACGTGAAAGCCTCGTAGTATCATATCAGACTGTCCATTTTGAATTTTGGATTTCTTCCTGGATTTTGGATTCCCAACTGGAAGCCCCTATAGAACAAAGTCTCCATTCTTCTTCTGTAGAGATTAAACCACTGTGTGTGCAGCTTCATGCAGCTTTCATTTCTTGAAGCTCATGCAAGTCTTCCTGCTGCACATATGAACATGTGTGTCCATATATTAAAACATTGCAAAAGGGCAAATTCTGTGTAATGGTGGACATAGTTACCTTTGGGTGGTGTTTTACTAATGTGAAAGAGCACATTTGTGACCCTGTATACAAGCAATCTTGATGCAATTATACTTACCAAGATTGCTTTTTTTTTTTTTTTGGTGTGTTTTATATGTGGAAATGGATAACATAATGCGAGTGAAAGCTGCACAAAACTGGAGTAGCTGAAAACGGTGAATGCTCCAATTCTTGAATTGAATTCCCTGCAAGAAATGTAATTGTGCTCAAAAATACTACAATTGCTTAATAATTAGGGTGTGTTATATCTGCTGGGGGGAGGGGAGAGAGAGAGAGAGAACAGAAGACAAAAATTAAGGTCTGTGGAATGGCAAAAAATATCTGCCACAAGATTAAAGAGAAGATTTCTTGAGTGCCAATAAAAAATCAATCCAGAAACTTGACAGGTATAATCAGGAAGTAACTGCCTCTCCCCATATAAACCAACCCTAGACCCTGTGATCACCATCTGAGGCCATTCTTCATGTGCCACCTCCATGAGAGGTTCAGAGGGCAACAACCTAAGACTGGGCCTTCTCTGTGGTGGCTTCCTTATTGTGAAATGATCCCTACAAGGAGGCTTGCCTGACGCCTTCACTACATATCTTTAGGGGCCAGGCTCCCAAGCCTTTGGCTAACTAAACAATCTATGGTGTTTTAATCTGTGTGCGGGGTATTGTTTTTGTTTGTTACTATAGTATGAATTTTTGTGTTTGTAAATTGCAAACTGCCCTGTGATCCTCGGATGAAGGGCAGTGTATAAATTCTAACAATAACAATAACAATAACTGCACTATTAGATTCACATCCTTAAACATTGAATTGTCACCTGCATTCTCAGACCTGTCTTCTGGCTGGGACAAGCAATACATCATCTCAAAGCTGAAATGCATAATTTGTTCACCAGTAAGCAGACCCCCTTTAGGAGCTACAGTGACCCATTAGCCCTGCTGCATATGTAAAGATGCAGTAATCCAATGAACAAACATGCCAGCATTCTGCCAAGAGAGAGAGAGATATTAAATAGCTGTCAAAACAGTTTGTAAACATTTTCAAGTCCTATCAAAATAGTCTTTTGACACAGTATCCTGTTACAGCCTTCTTTAGCGCGGAATATGTTTCAAAATGATTACGTATACTGGTGATTATGAGTCATAAACAAAAAATAGTAGTAGTCTGAATGTGCAGAGGCAGTGAATGAGTGTTGGGTGAGGCTGTAGCTCCTTTTAGAGGATCTGATTTGAATGTAAAAGATCCCAGGTTCCGACCCTGAGATGCAAGCAGTTGGCAAGGCTGCCCTGGGTGGAAGAAAAGGGGAGCCTAAAAGAGCACAAGGAGCATTGATATTTTTTTAAAAAAAAGGCTTTGTGTGTCCATGTCTAATCTTTCCCCTTTCTAAAATTTATTTATTGGTGTGTGTTTTTCCTTTTTGTGAATCAACCGAAGAATGAAATAAAATTTGGATTAACAGCTTGGAGAGTTTGCCAAAGAGCTCCAAAAACACTATCCAGCAGCTACGGTTCTCCTCTGCTCCTGGGTGTCTTCTTGGGCAGCCCTGGTTCTGCTAAGTCCCTTCAGTGTTAGTTCCCTCTTAGTTTATAAAACTATCACATGATAGGCCCCAACTCTTCCTTCAGGGCCTGCGGGGTTTCTTGTCCTCCCTTCTCCAACTCAGTTTATAGCAGCTGAAGCACAAGCTCAGCAATACTCTCAGACTGACTTCTACTAGGCCCCAAAGATTGAACTAAGTAGGCAAAGCCACGAAATATCTCCATACCTGCAGAAGAACAGTGAGATAAAAGTATGTGCCTGAACCTTTTCCAGTCTTGTTCAGTTTACTAAATCTTGACAAATCTACTGAAAGTCATGCTGAAAAATACATTCCAGTAAGAGAAATCTACTGAAAACTTGCCTTACATTCTCCATTTGCAAAGCTTTTCTCCTGCCAAGTATAATGTACTAAAATGCATAAACTGGAGTAAAGTGTGAACAAAAATTCATATATTAGTGAAAATAACAAACACAAAAATGTGTTATATTAGGGGAAATTGTTTTGCAAAAACGTTTATATTAGAAGAAATATGCACTGAAATTCTGGTTTATTTTCCTGAAAATGAAAATCACAAACTGATGTGAATATGTGGAGAACTGAAATTAATATTGGAAAAATGAGAAACTATGAGAAACCTTAATTTGCTCATCCCTAATGTGGGAAGGGGTTTTTACTAAACAATTTTCAAACCAGAGTTAGTGCCTCTCCTCCAGTTTCTAAACATCTTTCCTATCACACATTTCTATGTACCATAAAGAAATGGTTCCACATAGCTGAGAAAATCTGAGGTGTGCAAATTCTTCCTCTGAAGAGTCTGGTTCAATGCAGCCTTCAACTGAAATTCCCTGTTTTATTAAACCATATGTGCCATATTAACTCTGTTCAAGTTATTGCTCACCAATTTTGTTGTTGACAGAAATGCTCATTGAACTCCAGCGGCAGCTTTTCAAATAATAGACTTCACTAGAACTCTGCTGCAACCATAGAATGATATGAATAACGTTAAGATTTGATGAAATGGTTTTCTTATGTTGCTTAATGACAATGTGGCTTATGCAAGTATCCCAAGTTTCCATTAAGGGATATTTTGAATCACTTCAATAAATCTTCAGATGATTTTCAGATATCACTTAATGCCTTCCAGTTGACATAACAAATGAACCATTTCAGATTTCATTGAAACCTCTTTAGTACGTGTCAGCATTCTTTCTTAGAATACTCTCCTAATGTGACAAATTATAGTAAGTCATTCCGAGGTTCCCTCGCACCATGACTACTAGAAAGTATTATTCACTGCTTTGTGAATCACTTTAGATTGCATAGCAACTCATGTTTTTTTATCACATAGCAGAAGTAGCAGAAATAAAAACCTGTCAGGGTAGAAAATTTCCCTTTCCATCACCTCATTTTAGTGGCCGCTAAATAATGTTGTATTTTATGCCCATAATGAGAGGAGATACTTTCCACCTTCATTTGTCAGAGACTTGGCTACAGAGCATGATACCACAGAAATAATGGGCTACTTGACCTTAGAGTTCAGACCATTTTCATGAACAGCACATCTGTTAAATGCGGGAGACGGTAGTTCCATAAGGAATAAAAGCTTTCACCAAGCATTAGATACAGAAAATTTGTATTCTGGTCTTATTTCTAAATTTGTATTCCTACTATATATATTTCACCTGGTAATATATACTCTGCAAGGGAAATGTCTTTTTTTAATGCTATTAATAAAAGTATGATTGAAACAATTTCTGATGTTTCTTCACAACTTCATTAGGCTGCAGTTCACCGCAGTTACCACTCCAATGACAACATACTTAGGATTGCTCTGCTAGATGACAGACAGATAGATAGATACTGTAGACACACGAAGAATGGTCTATGCTACAATTCAATCCTAAACTGAAGTCCCATATTGTTAGATCCCCACTTCTGAGGCCCGCCCCATATAGCTATGTTAAACGATCTTTTTAAATTTTTCTTATACATTTTTGCTCACCCATTATCTATGCTTTATTAAGTATTCTGGACGCGGGTGGCGCTGTGGGTAAAAGCCTCAGCGCCTAGGGCTTGCCGATTGAAAGGTCGGCGGTTTGAATCCCCGCGGCGGGGTGCGCTCCCGCTGTTCGGTCCCAGCGCCTGCCAACCTAGCAGTTCGAAAGCACTCTCGGGTGCAAGTAGATAAATAGGGACCGCTTACTAGCGGGAAGGTAAACGGCGTTTCCATGTGCGGCTCTGGCTTGCCAGAGCAGTGATGTCATGCTGGCCACGTGACCCGGAAGTGTCTTCGGACAGCGCTGGCCCCGGCCTCTTGAGTGAGATGGGCGCACAACCCTAGAGTCTGTCAAGACTGGCCCGAATGGGCAGGGGTACCTTTACCTTTTATTAAGTATTCTATGTATATGTTTAAATCTACGTTTGGTTCTTGCTCCTATTTATTTAATAATTATTCACTTAGATTCATGTTATGATATTTATTTAGATGTTTTGCTTATGCTGGTCTATGACCATAATAAAGTACTTGACTTGATAGCCTGTAGACATGCCTTATGCCATTCTTTCAAGGATACATATTTAAAACATTAAAAAAAACCTAAGCTATTCTTAATTTTAAACTATATATTTATGTAGCATATCTAGTCCCCTCCCCTGCCACTGAATCTATTATACAGAAAAATCCAGTACAAAAATAATAATAATGTAATTTGGACAGAGATGCTTTGTAAGGTCAATGTGGTTGTGTCTAGTTATTAATTACTCAGTCATCAACTATTAACTTTACAAAATTACTGTGATTAATGCTCATGTTTCCATAAATGAGGAATATCAGTAACAGCTATTGAAAAGCCACATTCATTATTATATTGGGATATTCCTATTTTTATTATTTAATAAAATTAGTATGCAGCTAAAAGCTATCCCCTTTTATCACTCATACAATGTGCTTTCAGTGATAAGTCAGAGTGAATTTCTCCACAGAATCCAAATGGATCTAGGATTGTGACACTTCATTTTTAAAGAGTGGTAGGCTGAATTGTAAAAGTAAAAAATAATTTTAAAATCTCATAACGAGCTTAGGACAGCATAGGCAGCAATGAGGGATTATGTAAGCTGTAGCTCCCAAAAACCTGGAAGGCCACTGGTTGACCATCCTTGATATAGACAAGTGAACATTATATTGAAAACCAAACTCCATGTCATTTGTGACTTAATCCAAATGTGAATATATGTTGCCAAAGAGAGAGAAAAACCAGAGTATTAAACCTCTTTGACACCCTACCCTCACAATCAGTGCTGGATTTACGTAAAAGCTAAATAAGCTATAGCTTAGGGCCCCACTCTCTTGGGGGACTCAAAAAAAAATTAAAGGGGAAAAAACTGGATGTACATTTCCAAAATATAAGATTAAAAACAAATAAAATAAAACCTACATACAGAACAGTGTTTTGTGTTGTGTAGGCTCCTATGATATGAGTCATGGGCCCCACCTGCTAGCCTGCTCCCTGAAATATCACTGCTTTGCTCATTTCTATGTAAATTACTTTGATAAAATACATATTTTGTTATGTGCAAATAGACACATATTAGGTCCATAAGTTACCCTATAGCGTATATTCAACACAAAAAAAGCGACAATTTGTTGTTGACAAAGGACCACTGGACATATAAAGGGCCCCATTACCTTCAGTAGCTTAGAGCCTCATCAAACCGAAATCCCGCCTTGCTCACAATTATAAAGAACTCTGTTCTGGGTCTTATTTCTGTGCCAGCTATTAATGGACAAATCATGTGCATTGTTTCTCCTGACAAAATAAATAAATAAATCGTGGTGAGCCCAGAGAAATACAAAATAGCCGAAGGCTCGACATTTTGTTTTCCTTCATTGCCCTAGACAGCCACAGGCACTCTCGTGGAATCTAGAGACTTTGGTATCATAGATACCTTGCTAACCTAAATCAATTTGCACCTCTATATGCAATGAAGAGAACTAATGGTACATATTGGATTTCAGCCGCCATCCAAAGCATTTTGTTAGAGCCGGAGAACAGCAGTGAGTTTTCTCCCTACAATATACATTATCTACTTTCCCACAGAGATTATCTGTTCCGTGAAAAACTAGCCTCTACAAGAGAGAGAGTGGCCTTCAGAGCTATCACTTCTTTTTAGTCTTTGCTTTCCAGTAGGGGGAGGCAGTCAATGATCTCAGACCAACAAATCTATCAAACCTCGGAGAAAAAAAGCAGCAGGATTCAGGAATACATTGTGAGAAAACATTTTCAAGAGTGTATTGTTAGGAAATCCTTTGATGGAAAAGCAGCCCCGTTGCATAATCACTCCAAGGGACAAAACGTGCATATTTTGCTTTATTTTTCGAAATCCAAAGTATAAAAAATGTGTGCATCTCCATCTTATTTGTCATTTTCCTCCCCACCCTGCAATACCTATTGAAGGGAAACTACAGTGAATGGTTATATTCATTGTACGAGGAGGGAAATACCTGACATTTAGATTGCTGCAACTGAGATGGGATCTCCTGTGAACAATAATAAACTACAAGGCAACAAGTTTTTTGTGAATAGTTTGGTTAGATATTCAGGGTCCTGGGGAGGGGGGCAGGGGTGTAGGAAGGGTAGTGCAGTGGGTGCAGTCCGCCCCTGGTGTCATCTCTGAGGGAGGTGACAAAATCCCCCCAGAGTGGGGATCGCCCTGTTGTTCGCCCCCCTGGGTGGGGATTGCTGCGTTGATTGCCCCCCTGGGGCTGATTGCCCAAACCCGTTCAAAAACCAAGGCGTGGCTTCCGATTGGCTGCAGAAGCTTCCTGCACTGAAGCAGAAGCCGCTTCGGACATTCGGCTTATGGGATCATCTTAATAGATGTTCCTGGTTGCAGGCAGGCTCTCAACCTGGTTCCCCCCACCCTGGCACGGGTGGAGCTATCGACCTCACACCGGGGTGGCACCACAATCACCCAGGGCTATTGCCCAATCATGCCAAAGGGTGATAGTGGGGGAAAGTATAAAAGCAGCAGTGCAACGTGTGCCAGGCTCCTGCTTTGCGCTGCCAAACACCCTCCTACCCTCCCTTTAATTTAGGTGTCCTCTGGCCTTGCTTTGGACTTCGGTTGGTTGCCCGGCTTGAGTAGGGGGCCGGGTGGGAATTTTTTCCATTTGGCAAATTGGCACGGGCCACTTGGTTTTTGCCTATCTCGTAGCAATCGTCACAACTTTGTAAGGTCTGGCGGTTAGGCATTGGCTTATTGTGAATGGGGGAGGGGCGGTCAGCCATTACCTGCCCCTCCAGTTTCAATGGTATTCCGCTAAAGGAATCTGGGGCCTGGGGCCTGTCTGAAGTCTTCTTGAAGGGTGAGGGCCATGCCAGGCCTCTGGGAACACCAGGGGAGATGCAGGCGGGTTCCCCGGAAGCAATTTCCCTTTGGCTGGTTTCCTGCAAAGGAGACAGGAGTCAGATATAGTCTTGCCAATGCCTAAGCCAATACCGCTCTCATTCCTGTAATCAATAAAGTTGTGGCCAAATTTTTGCCCAAAAACCTTAAAATATCCATGTATGTGTGATTTTCTTTATCCTAATGGGGGGGTCGGCTTAAGGGTCTTGCCATGCAACTGAAAAACGTTCAAAAACCAGAACACTTACTTTCCGGTTTTTGGCATTCAGGGGCCAATGTGTTCATCAACTAAGCCATTCGAAAACCAAGGTTCCACTGTTCTGAGCTGATGGTGCAATGTTCTGGCTGAATGTAAGGCAGCCACCTACATTCCTAAGTTCAAAAGCAAGTCAGCAGTTGCAGAACATTGTTTTTTGTGTGGATTTGCTTGAGTTTAGCTGCTGTGACATGCAAGAAACTTAAAGCAATATATCATTTGCCATGATTATGTAGTAGATGCATCTTTAAAGTAACGTTGAAAGCTAAGAACTTTGAGCATCAGCTCATGCATTTCTCCATGCAACATAAGCATTGACTTCTTGCCACAATTAATTACTAACACTAGAGCACTACGCATAGTAGTCAAAGCTAAAAATATGCCTCCAGTCTTCAAAATACCAAGGGATTAATGCAAATGTTTCATTAGCATGCCTAAAAGGAACTGTGCTGTTGCTCAGTGTTACAGCGGAGGAGAAAAGACAGCAGTCTGTTTTTCATAAATGGGGGGGGGGGAGGAACCTAATTGTTCTACCCTCTAGAACTGGAAATGTTAATTGCCAATCACGCCAAGATCAAACATATATTTGCAAAGCAATTTCAACCCTGAATATATGATACGATTTTAAGCACTAAAAGCTATATAGTAATCTGCTAGCCTGTTTCCATTCCTCATAGTAGAAATTCTTGCAAAGGCTTGTACAATGTGGCTGCATGTCTAAAGGGACCTAGGAGTACATAACCCAAAACCCCAATTTATAGGAGTCTACTGACATTCATAAGGGATGCGGGTGGCACTGTGGGTTAAACCACAGAGCCTAGGACTTGCCGATCAGAAGGTCGGTGGTTCGAATCCCTGCGATGGGGTGAGCTCCCGTTGCTCGGTCCCTGCTCCTGCCAACCTAGCAGTTCGAAAGCACGTCAAAGTGCAAGTAGATAAATAGGTACTGCTCTGGCAGGAAAGTAAACGGTGTTTCCATGCTCTGCTCTGGTTCACCAGAAGCGGCTTTGTCATGCTGGCCACATGACCCGGAAGCTGTACACCGGCTCCCTTGGCCAATAAAGCGAAATGAGCGCCACAACCCCAGAGTCGGTCACGACTGGACCTAATGGCCAGGGGTCCCTTTACCTTTACCTTACTGACATTCATAGAGTAGTAAACTGGCAAAATTTGGTGACACATGTTGAATTTGAGTTAGAGAGACCTGGGTTCACAACCCTGATCACACATGCATTACTGAGAGTTGGAATACACAACCTTTCCAATTCTCCAATTCTATGATTCGACATTTTACCATATTTTCAATATTCATTGTGAGTTACAAAACACTATAGCATTGTTAGAAGTATATATTAAAAATACTTAAATATTTATAATAAAATGCAAAGAACAAAGTTGGAGATTCTGGTGATGTTGAAGTGGAATGTGTGTTGGGACTTGGCAATGTGAGAATTAGGGAAGGCCCTGGAGGGCCCCGACATACCGCCTGAGAATGGAGAAGATTTTCACCACATTCTGCTGCTGTAAGGTAAATAAAAAAAGGCAAGCTGGCTTTTATATTCTCTAAATTTCCTGCCCTCACCAATTTTAATTCTGTCTTGGCCGGAACAAAATGCAAAACGCCACTCAGGGGAACATGGTACCTGCAATTTCAGTTATCTAGTATGAAGCTTTTAAGAAGCACTTTCCTTAAAATTGTGCCGTTGTGCCACTTTCAAGCTCTGCTCCTTCCTTTGTTCTCTATTGTGTCTTAGAAGCTTCAGAAGTCTGATAGGCATGCTTCTCCTACTCAGGCCTATCAATTTTGTCCTTTCCCTTCCAACTAGCATTGCTCTCTCTTTGTTTGACTGGAGCTGAAATTGACATGGCCGTTTTTGTTTGGCAACTCTTCCACGTACCCAGAGAAGCCCTTATTATACTAAAACATCCTTGAGCACCAGGCTTATTGATAGATGGAAAATGAGTTACATGACCCAGAAGAAGTCCCTTTCCAAGCTTTGATAGCATTACACAACTCAAAGAGCAATTCCCCCTCCCTTTCCCCTCCCCTGTGTTTGGCAGCAACTTAATCTGGCTGTAATATTATTTTGGTTGCCCCCCCAACAACTACAACCTCTCGTGATTCTTTTCTTCTGAGGGTGATTAGAGATGGCTATTTTGCCACAAGACTGCACTTGACACGTGATGACATTCTCATTGCTACTTAAGAGAGTCATATAGATTTCACGATAGCCAGGGTAGGGCCCTCAAGACATTGAAGGGCAACAGTTCCCAGCATCCCTGACTATTGGTCATGCTGGCTGTGGCTAATTGTCAGACTCCCAGCTCTACCTCTCCTTTAAATCAGAACCAGTGAAGGCAGTGAAGGTCCTGTGTGAGTGCCTGGAGGCGATTGGAGGATGGATGGCAGCTAACAGATTGAGGTTGAATCCTGACAAGGCAGAAGTACTGTTTTTGGGGGACAGGGAGCGGATGGGTGTGGGGGATTCCTTGGTCCTGAATGGGGTAACTGTGCCCCTGAGGGACCAGGTGCGCAGCCTGGTAGTCATTTTGGACTCACAGCTGTCCATGGAGGTGCAGGTTAATTCTGTGTCCAGGGCAGCTGTCTACCAGCTCCACCTGGTACGCAGGCTAAGACCCTACCTGCCCGCGAACTGTCTCTCCAGAGTCGTGCATGCTCTAGTTATCTCCCGCTTGGACTACTGCAACACACTCTACGTGGGGCTATCTTTGAAGGTGACCCAGAAACTGCAATTAATCCAGAATGCGGCAGCTAGACTGGTGACTGGGAGTGGCCGCCGGGACCACATAACACCGGTCCTGAAAGATCTGCATTGGCTCCCAGTACGTTTCCGAGCACGATTCAAAGTTTTGGTGCTGACCTTTAAAGCCCTAAACAGCCTCGGTCCTGTATACCTGAAGGTGCGTCTCCACCCCCATCGTTCAGCCCGGACACTGAGATCCAGCACCGAGGGCCCTCTGGCGGTCCCCTCATTGTGAGAAGTGAGACTACAGGGAACCAGACAGAGGGCCTTCTCGGTAGTGGCGCCCGCCCTGTGGAACGCCCTCCCATCAGGTGTCAAAGAGACAAACAACTACCTGACATTCAGAAGACATCTTAAGGCAGCCCTGTTCAGGGAAGTTTTTAATATGTAATGCTGTACTGTTTTTAACACTTGATTGGGAGCTGCCCAGAGTGGCTGGGGAAACTCAGCCAGATGGGCAGGGTATAAATAATAAATTATTATTATTATTATTATTACTCCAACAACATCTCAAGGGCACCACATTGATATAGATAAATGGGCTTCTGGGTTCTGAAGCGCCAGAAATAAAAGCAAGGGTGAGCCCACGGAGGGGACAAAAATCATCATTCTGTTCTTAGAGGCAATAAAGGTTTCAACATTCCAACTCTGAATATAAAATGCAGCAGGAAACCCCATTAGCTAAAGCGTTGCTTCAGGTTAAGAATAGTTTCAGGTTAAGAACGGACCTCCAGAATGAATTAAGTACTTAACCCGAGGTACCACGGTATATATATATCTGTATCATTTAATACAGTGCGACTTGCATAAGAATGGTACTGTTAGGCCTGACACGTCTTACACTTAATTTGAGGTTCATGATTAGGAAACCTATGAATTCTGGTGGCCCTTGGCTCTGAAGAATAACAATGCATTGATATATTAGGAACCATATATTAGGAACCATTTGTAAAAAGCATCTGAATGTTCAAACCTGCATTTGTCAAACTGTTATGTATATGTTAAGGCACATGTAAGGTGGAATGCCAATGAGAGTACTTACATACTATTGAACTGGTTTTAATTTTAAGTATAACTTTTAAGATGGTGAAGTGTCTGACTCCTTTGCAGAGAATAATAAACTAGAATAAATTCCAGGGTGTTGCTTATACTATGGGAAAAAGTGGTCCTGTTTGGTTAGGCACAAAAAGAAACTGCAGTCAAGCATTTAAGATCAAACAATTCACTAATTAAATTGGAGGAGGATCAGGGAACTGTTTCACTTTTGATATTGTTTATTTTTATTAATACAATGAGGATTATATGCCTTACTGAGAAGATAAACTTCCTTTGAGAAACTGAGAATTATATCCAATTTGAAAACTTTTGTTCCCCGGTAGCTTAGAAACAGAGTAGTTAACTAGCCTTGTGCTGAATTTAATAGTACAAATATTTTTGAATTAGCTGCTGGGTGATCCTCAAACTTATTGAGGACTCGTGGGACATCTGACTCCCTACAGAGAAGGAACTAAGCAGAAAAATCCTGGGGTTCCACACCCTCCATTGTGCCATTGGGACTCAGTTTAGTAAAATGAAACAAAATTTGTCATCCATATGGGAATTGGACAAATCTGTCAATTTTGGTTTTTCATTTCCCAAACCAGATTTCCACATCAGTTTGCAGATTTTGGAAAATCCTTGTGAATATTCACCAGTGCATTTTAATACACATTTCACCTAATATGCACATTCTTATACAGTGGTACCTTGGCTTACATATGCTTCAGGTTACATACGCTTCAGGTTACAGACTCGCTACCCCAGAAATAGTACTTCGGGTTAAGAACTTTACTTCAGGATGAGAACAGAAATCGTGCGGCGGTGGCGTGGTAGCAGCGGGAGGTCCCATTAGCTAAAGTGGTGCTTCAGGTTAAGAACAGTTTCAGGTTAAGAACAGACCTCCGGAACGAATTAAGTACATAACCAGAGGTACCACTGTATGTTATTTTGCATCATATAATGTCTTTTGAAAGGTATATCCCCTAAAATAATGCAGTTTCGTATGCTACTTTCACTAATATATGCCTTTTTAGACACACTTTCTCCTTTTATACACATCCCCCCATCCATTTTGTGGTTGGAGAACTGTATCACAAAGATTGGAGAAGAGCAAATTCTGAAGGCTAGCTGCATTTTAACTCACATATTGCTTTGGGAATTTATCAAGCATCCCTACTTCCAAGTAGGAAAAAGATACATTGTATGTGAATGGGATGATAAACCATGATATTCTGGAACTGAGGACAATTATATTCCACTTTTACTACTGTTGTCCATTCATAAATGCAGCCAAAAAATGTATACCAACAGAAGAGATTCCAGGATGAAATCTGAGGCAGAGGGAATACAGCTGCAGAGAGGACCTGGTTTATGATGTATAAAATGTAGACATGGGGTTTAAATATATTTCATACTAAGGATACCTCTTTCTCAATAGGATTATTTTGTTTTAATCCTTGTAATGAAGAGCTAAGCAAAATTAAACCAAGAGGTTCTGCTGTTAGGTGCTGGAGTGAGCCTGAGATTTTTATTTTCCATGTTCTACAGCAAGTACGAACATATGTTTATTTACCCTTCACGCAAAGGTGTAGAAGATTTTGTCTACCTGGGTTCCCCCTATAACCAGCAACTTCTCCATCGACACAGAGCTGGACCAGCTTACTGGCAAAGCAGCTACGGCAATGGCTTGCCTCTCCAAAAAGGTATGGGAGGAGGGCTGTCTTAAACATATGCAGCGCCAGGGTGCAAAGATCCGCCTGGCGCCTCCTCCCCCCCCCCGGTTGCCCGGTCCCGGGTGCGCAGGAGGGTGGAGCCGGCCAGCTGCCTCGGTGTCTCGCTGGCTTGGTCGTCCCCAAACTCGTGTCGCAAAGCCGCCTGCAGCAGAAGAGCCCACCACAGTGCTCTGACCGATGGGCGGGCTCTTCCCCAGACTCAACTCTCAGGCCCTGGACTCTTGGCCTGGCGCCCCTGAGAGCCTGGCACCCAGGTGCCCCACACCCCTGGCACCTATGGGTAAGACAGCCCTCTATGGGAGAATGTGATGATATCAACCAATACAAAGATGAAGGTCTACCAGGCTAGAATGTTGGGCACACTGTTTTACAGAAGCGAGTCATGGGCAGTTTACAAGCACATTCCATACGCGTTGCACCATCTGGTTCTTGTGAGCTGTCTCTGACCAGTGTGCAGAAGGTGTAATATTTAATATTAATGCCAGCCTAAGATAATTTCAGTTTCCAGAGTCCCCACATGCCCCAAGGCCACAGCCAGTGTGTTACTCTGAGCTGTGAATATTGCCTCTGGTAAAATTATCCTACTTTAGCCACATTCTGCATATGTAAATGAGCAATGACTATCCTTGATCTTGATGAGATTGCAATGCTTCTTTGTTACCCCTTATTTTATTGCATTGCATTTGAATGTAAGGATGTTTAGTCCTAGGCGCGAATGAGAGAGAACCATAAGTGATATCTGACCCCCCAGGAAGATAGGCAGCAGTAATTATACCTGAACTATTCAGTGTTTGCAATGGGAAAATAGCTGTTACCCTCCAGGAATTTACCTTGATATCTTCCCTGCTGTAAATGGTACAATAGGACTTAAATTAACATTGTTCCTACTCTGCTTGCTTGGGATTAATTAGCCTTTCCATAGCATTCCCCCTTAGCTTGTTCGTGCCTAATTATACCTGTCTTTTGGTTTACATGACTCAACCTTGTAATATATATATATATATATATATATATATATATATATAATCTGTACAGTAATTTGGTTTGCTCATATAGAGCTAGTTTAAATATATAGCATTTCATGGAAATGGAATTAGATTGGACTCACCCACTTTGCTGTGTGATAATAGTTGCTGCTTTCGCCATAGCCTAAGTCTTCCAGCAAAATAAAAAAATAGAGAGAGGAATTCAACGTCACATTAAAGCCATAATTCCTTCAGGGCAAGCATTTTGATTTGTCGGAAGACGTGTCTCCTCTCCTAACTGACACCCTCACCAAGCAAATTTCAAGGGATGCAGAAGGGGGGGGACCCCACTGTGCGAGCAGAAATCATTGCACAAGTCTTCTGCCGGTGGTACTCATTAGTTTAATCCCTCCCCTAGAGTTGTATCCATCTGAGCTCCATAGTTTAGCATTACTATAAACTGAAATGATTGTGCTGATGGAATTATCAGCATAGTGCAACACTGAATTCTCCCCTTGATGTTCTCAGATGCTCAGTGCAGCCATGAGCAAAGATGTGGTGAAACCCTTGGTGTGATAACCTGTGGTTTTGGGAAGCCAAACACTAATCTGAGTCAAGACTCCACAGCATTGTGCTTGAAAAACCACCTTTGCTTGCTCCACAAATAAAAAGTGGTATGTCATCGAATAAACAGGCAGTTCACCAACAGTTTGGTTGCCCTACAACCCTTCATATGCTATGGCATCTGCCAGAGTTGCAGCAAAGAGTTCATTTTGCTCTGGGTGCAAAATATATGCAACTAAAGAAGCAAGTTTGGTCATATTTAAGCTTTAAACTGAAAGGAGAGGAGCCAAGTAATGGAATGCAGGGCAGCTGATACTTACCATGGTTGTTACACAGATATACCCATCAACTGTGGAGTCTCTCAACTGCTATCACCACCTGAAGGCCCACTGTCTAGGAACTAAAAGCCAGGGTCTCTCTTCGTTGTTACTGCGTCTCCATGTAACTGGGAAGTAGCTGTTTTCACATTTCAACACATTTCTCTATCTTTACACATGTATGGAGGGTTTCTTCTTCTTCAACAAAGCGGACAGGGAGAGAAGCGAAAGCTGGAAGTCAATTTTCTGATCACGGCTCAGGCAAGTTACATGGGTAATTCCCATTAACGTTAATAGAGAATTACCTGCTTAAATTCCCTCTGCATCAGCACAAGTTAAAATCCCCTGGAATGTAAATAGGTAGCTAGGGTGTAACTAGAAGGTCACATGGGGCTAATTCGATGAGTATTAAGTGTGAAATTGGACACTTGCATCCCTCCTCCTGTTTTGATTTCTGTAGGAAACAAGTCAGTTAAATAAGGGCTTCTGGCTGATATTTTTGTCCAAGCTTACCACAAGATCTCTGTTTGTGTATAGATACTACATGTCCTGTTCAAGTTAGGGATCGCATCAGTGGGATAAGTTTTACTTCCAATAATTCAGCAGGACATGATTGGACTATAACTGGCCTGCATCTTTGCTTCCATTTTTTGAGTACAAAAATTAACTGAAATTGTTGTTGTTGCATTGGAAATGGAGACTGTGCTTTTCATTCCTTTGGCTGGCTTTTAGCATTCCATCTCTCAATGCTAGTACAGTGGTACCTCGGGTTAAGAACTTAATTCGTTCTGGAGGTCCATTCTTAACCTGAAACCGTTCATAACCTGAGGTACCACTTTGGCTAATGGGGCCTCCTGCTGCCGCTACACCGCCGCCAAACAGTTTCTGTTCTCATCCTGAAGCAAAGTTCTTAACCAGAGGTACTATTTCTGGGTTAGCGGAGTCTGTAACCTGAAGCGTCTGTAACCTGTAGTGTCTGTAACCCGAGGTACCACTATATTTGGTTTTCTTAAAATAAATTACCGTATTTTTCGCCCTATAGGACGCACCGTCCCATAAGGCGCACCTAGTTTTTTGGGGGGGAAATAAAGGAAAAAAATTATCCCCCCCCCCGGCGCGGGGTTGGGGAAGCCTGAGCTTCCCCCGACCCCAGCCCCCAAACAGGCAGCTCTCTGTAAGCCGTGGGAGCCCAGTGCTGGCTCCCGCTGCTTGCTGAGAGGTCCGCGAAGCCTGGACGCGCTGAGCTCAGCGCGCGCAGGCTTCAGCATGCAGGCAACTCTCCGCCAGCAGTGGGAGCGCTCCCGTTGCTTGCTGAGAGGTCCGCGAAGCCTGCATTCGCCCCATAGGACGCACACACATTTCCCCTTCATTTTTGGAAGGGAAAAAGTGCGTCCTATAGGGCAAAAAATACGGTATGTTCAGGCCTGTGAAAAAATATAATTGGGAATGGGTCAGATTCTGTACGCCATTTCCCCCCTCTCTAATAAAACAGGAAAATCCAAGTGGTATTTAAGTGTACATTTGTACCAGTAAGAATTATTAGAAACAGTAGAACTCGAAGTGACTTGAAGTAATTCTCATGGTCCCACGACCTTTTATTGCATTCTAAAAATGTCTGTGCATATACTAATTGTGCATGCTTTATGCTGCATATGCATTGTCCATTTTATTACAATGCCCTTACAGATATGCCAGTCCCGTCAATGTCTGAAAGATTCTTTTTTCCTATTCATTTCAGTGGACCCACTTTACCAAAATGAGGCTGCTCAGAGAATCTACCACTCAAAGTGAAATATGGTGTCAGATTCTAGCCTCTAAAGAAAAGTGAGCTTTTAGAAAATAATTGCTCTTAGTGGAGCTTCATTTTTTACTGTCTTTGAATAAGCTGTTGTTTACTGTAAATGCTGGATTGGGGGGGGGGGAGGAGAGAATATGAAGAACTGCAAGATGCAGCAGATAGGAGGCAAATAGGAGGCAAATAACACTGCGTTTTTTAAGAGATCACAGCTGTAGCCTAGAATGGGACTAGCTGCTGGTAAAGGATAATGTCGTGGAGTTGCAGAGTTTTGTTGTCTGGTGATGACAAATGGAATGGCTGCAGGTCTCCTGTTCCGACTTCAGAGCTGCTCAGAGTCATGTAGCTGCCCGAGATGAAGGAAAACATGGTGCCTTCAACCATTAAGGATATAAGAATAGCCGCGCTGGATCACACCAAAAGCTCAATCTTGTTCTCACAGTAGCAGTTGAAACTTACTTCATCTTTGGTGATGGGCAGTGTGCATCTGAGAACAAAAGGCTGATTTAAATGTGGGGTGGGGGGGAGGCCAGACCTTCTGCCCTCTGCCCTCTAGCTTAAGCCCAGTCTTTGGGGAGGGGGAATTTGATCCTGCTTTTATACACAGAGGTGTACACATGCTCACTGAAGGTTCTTCTTGGCTCTCCTGGACAGCCTTCTCACTGGTGCACTCTTGTTAGGATCTTCATTAAAAGTAACAAACAGTAGTACGTCAGTTCTAAGTTATATCTAGTAGGAAGGAATTTGAAGTGCCTGATTCTGGGGGCAGCCGGGGGAGAAGAGACAGAATGCAAGTTAAATTGGGAATAATTTTTTCAATGAATTTCAATATGTGTGCGTGTGTTTTTTTAAAGGGAGGGGAGCTCTTCTTGAACCAGTTGTGCCGTTCACAGAATATTACACTGTTTGTAATATTCCAGTCCATTTGAAGTCTGAATATGCCTTTCACTGGCAATTTGAAATGTTAATCATATATAGAGTGTGAGTTGAAGGCCCATTGTAATCACATCCAGTGACTTTAATGTGCTTTGAAACAGGCCAGTGCAGTCCTACGACATAGATATACAATGGAAAAATGCAAACAATAAAAAGGTTAATACAAATGCATTAGAATTGTTTGTGCACCTACTGATCCGAAATGATTTTTATGGGCCTGTTGGCAACCAGATTAGGTGCATATATTTAGCTGAAGGCTTGGAGGAGTTTCACAGTTGGTAGTTTTATCATGTATTTTGCAGCATTAGTAAATTAAATGGAACTGCTCTTTGTTCAGAGAAAGAAGAAATTCCTTTTAAAATGGCTTATTTTTAGGAGACACAGAGTGCCTACCCAGCACTCTGACATATTGACTCTTCCAAAGCTGGTCTTATGAGGCCTTAGGCAACATTTTAAGTTTATTCTTCAAAACTAGAGTAATCATCATAATTGAACCATACCTCATAAAATTTGTTCAGTTGTTCCCTTAGGCTCTATGAAAGATGTAGCTTATTAACTCTTGTTTCCAGCTAGGTACATTTAAATTTTAAAACAGACTATTGAAAATCTATTCTCCCCTTTTACATATCTGCAATCCGTTCATAAAAATGAAGGTGTGAGAGTACTGGGTTCTGAAGCGCCAGAAATAAAAGCAAGGGTGAGCCCACAGAGGGTACAAAAATCATCATTCTGTTCTTCGAAGCAATAAAGGTTTCAACATTCCGACTCTGAATATAAAATGCAGGTTAATATTCTTCACCATTTTTGTGTGTCAACAGAGTGATATAACAGAATGATAGAACTGTAAGAGCTGTTTGTAGCAAGAGGCGTGTCTTTTTAGTATCCCCATGGAGTGGCAGGCAGCCCGACCTTCTGCTATTTACCAATGTCAGAGCGGTGATATATATGAACCAAACTGACCCCAAGCAAAGAGCAAATTCAAATTATACTACGCAGCTGGCCAGACAGCAAGGGGCATCCAATTGTTATGTCTCATAACCACCTTTTTTTCAAGGTGCAAGGAGGGTTGTGATTTCCAAATCCATCACCAAACCGTCTCTGTGCTGGCTACAAAGATTTCTAGCTGTAACCAGACTGTGTTTGGTGAGGTAACTGTTTCACTGCATCTGTGACATACTGAACTTTGATTTTGCTGCACATGCTGAGCTGATTTCAGCCATGTGAAGAGCGGGCCATTTTTCACATGAACCTACCCAAACCCTGAGATCATCTTCTGAGGTCCTTCTTCAGGTGCCCTTTTCATGAGAGGTCTGGAGGGTGGCAACACGAAAACAAGTGGCTCCCCACTTATGGAATGCTGTCCCCAAGGAGGTTTGCCTGGCGCTTTCATTATACACCAGGCATAAAAGTTCCACTTTAACCAGGCCTTTGGTTGATTGCCATCCAATGCAATTGGATGTAGTGTAATGGTTAAGAGCGGCGGACTCGTAATCTGGTGAATGGGGTTCGTGTCTCCGCTCCTCCACATGCAGCTGCTGGGTGACCTTGGGCTAGTCACACTTCTTTGATGTCTCTCAGCCCCACTCACCTCACAGAGTGTTTGTTGTGGGGGAGGAAGGGAAAGGAGAATGTTAGCCGCTTTGAGACTCCTTCGGGTAGTGATAAAGCGGGAGATCAAATCCAAACTCTTCTTTTCTTAAAATGTAGGGGTTTTTTGGGAGCGGGGGCAGATTATTCAGTCATTTCTGAGACCTCCGGGTGTAGGGCAGTATATAAATTTAATTAATAGTAATAATTTATTTTATTTTATTTTACCATTTGCAGTTGCTGATTGCAACCCCTGCACAGGGATTGGCTGAAGCCTGGAGTTCCCACTTGGGACTCCCTTGTCCACTGCTCCCTGCCAAAAGTAGGGTTTGCAACTGGTGCCATTCAGCTGACCGGTGCTCACTACAACCCTCACTGGAAGCAGCTGCAGGGGTCTTCCTTAGCAATGGTTGCTTGACGTCCGGCTTGGCTGCCAAGAAACTTTTCCTTTGCAACAACAGCTTCAACTCAGGCCAGGCTGCAAAGGAAGAAAGGACTTAGTCTGCTCCCAGTTCTTTCCTTTGAAGTTGATTCACCTAACAACATGGTGGCATAATAATAATAATAATAATAATAATAATAATAATAATAATAATAATTTATTATTTATTATTTATACCCTGCCCGTCTGGCTGGGCTTCCCCAGCCACTCTGGGTGGCTTCCAACAAAATATTAAAATACAGTAGTGCATCAAACATTAAAAGCTTCCCTAAACAGGGCTGCCTTCAGATGTCTTCTAAAAGTCTGGTAGTTGTTGCTCTTTGACAGCTGGTGGGAGGGCATTCCACAGGGCAGGTGCCACTACCGAGAAGGCCCTCTACCTGGTTCCCTGTAACTTGGCTTCTTGCAGTGTCTGGGTAGAATGATAGGGGTGGAGACGCTCCTTCAGGTGATTGTCAGGTGACCATCAGTGAAGTGGACTAGAAGAGATGCGGGGAGTGGGAGCTTAGGATCTGGTTGAAGCCTGCTTCCCACCCCTAATGGATCCATGGTAAAATATTAACAAATGTTTGGGTTAAAAGTGGGGGCTGGGTTTGAAAAGATTGGAGATGCCTGGATTCAGTGAATCTCTCTCATTTGTTTATTTCACATTGCTGGCAGCTCAGAACATGACAGCTTTTTCCTCGTCACATGATAGAAAAGCAATAGGTATTGGCTCTCCTGTGGGGAAGACTGGTAGTGCCATAGTCCAGACAGCACATGTAGGATATATGTGCATGGTAGCATGTTTATTTTCATATATCCTGGACAAAGAAGAGAGTCTGACTTTGGGGCTACTGAAGGGCATGTGTCTTCAAATAGGGTTCACCTCACAGCCCTTAACATGCCCTGGAGGCAATTTATATTATAAATTGCTTTGATAGATAAATCATGTTAACTCTCAAGGCTGACGGTTTTCAAAGACCTTAGAACCCATTCCTATAAAAAAAAGTGCAGCGATCAGATTCTGGTGATGTCAGATAGATTCCTTATAGTTATAGCACATGTAAAATTCCATCTGCAAGTTCTTACTATGTTCCCTTGCAAGGTCTGAAATTGTGAAAATGTGAATGAGAGCTAATTAGGTGACATCCTGAAATAGGAAAATACCAGTTGGAAATCTATAGAATATTTAAAGTCATATGACATGGGGAGTACAACAAATAGCCAAGACAAGATAACTATTGCGGGGGGGGGGGCGTTAATTAAGTGATGGGAGCCTGCAGGTAAACTAGAAAAGCTATTTAAAAACGAGCTTTTAGCTGGAAGAGAGGAAACAGCTAGAATCTCACAGATCAGTAGCAACTACAGAATTAACCATTTCTCATGCCAGAAAAGATCAATGGCATCTGGTAACAGGTGGAATCATTCAAAAATGGCGTTAGCAAGAAGCAAGTAGGGAGGGATGTGGATTCTGCCAGTGATTAAAGGGCAGTGGCAAGAGCAGAAAAGATTAGAAATAAAGTGAGAGCAGAACAGATGACAAATTCACACTGCTGTAGTCAAATTTGTAGCACTGCATTCTCTCTCTCTCTCTCTCTCTCTCTCTCTCTCTCC